>NC_053443.1:34078384-34242303 GCF_007990345.1 Gossypium hirsutum
TTGATAGTCGGAATGGTTCGGGACGCTAAACGAGTCACCGAAATGTTGAATGTGATATTTATTGTCTAGAATATGTAATTATGAATGTGTGAAAATTTCAAGCTTCGATTTAGTCGATTGCATGTGAATTTAGTCAATAGGACTTATGTGAGAAAATTTAAAATGTGATAGGTCAATGTGTGAGGACCTATTAGTGCATGTGGACAAAGGGGGGACTTGCATGTCAAATTTCCCCCCTAATGAGTAGTGGCCGGCCATGACAAGGAATGATGGGCAAAACATGTCATGAAACATGTTTTGTTAATGGAAGAATAAAATAAGGAGTATGGGTAATAAAGAAATGGAAACAAAAGAAAAAAAATGTGTGGTTGCCCCCCCATTGCCGTGAGCTAAAGAGAAGAAAGGAGAAAAATTTGTGTTCATCCTTTCTCACCTTCATTTAGCCTAAATTAGAAGAAAACAAAGAAAAAATTTCTCATCCTTTGGTTCATCCTTGGCCAAAAATTTTAAGGAGGAAAGAAGAAGAAAGGTGAAGAGATTCGGCCATGCATGTAGCTAGGCTAAGGTATGTTTGATGATGTTCCATGAGATGCATGCATGTTTTAGTTGTTAGCTTGAGTTCTACCTAGCCCATGGTCTAAATCTTGCTATGTGATGGAAATGGCACTTGACCATGGATGCATCATTCTTGGTTGATGTTTGATGTTGTGGTGATGAGGCATGAGGATGAGTTAAGATTCGGCCTAGGTGGAGGTTGTGTTAATGCCATTGCATGCAAAATATGAAGCTTGTTAATAATGCATGTGATGATGGCTTGATGATTCTTGAACCTCCTTTTTAGCATTTTTTGTGTGAGCACATATGTGCATTGGTTGCTAAATGGAGAAGAATCGGCTAGCAAGATGTGTGCTAAGGCCGAATGTAACTTTGCATGTTGATGAGCAATGCATGTGTTAAATCGATGAAAAGGGGGGAGGATGCTTTACTAGTGTGTGTATATGTGTGTATTAAGTGTTGAGATCGACCCCAAAAATAGACATGCATATTCGGCCAAGGGGAAAGAAATTAGCTAATATGTTGTGTTGATGCATGATTTTTGCATGTATGAGACTTTAATGTCTAATGTATAAATATGGGCTAAGTGCCTTGTGTTCATCTTTTTGATGCCTAAATGATGAAATCAATTTATTTGTTTGATTAAGCTCAAGAGCAAAGGGGAAATAAATCCGATAAAGGGAAGGAAAAAGTGGTTGAATAGCTAGTGGAATCGTTCGACAACACCCGAGGTAAGTTCTTGAGTAAGAGAGCTTAAATTACGATGTGATTAAATCATGCTCTATGTGAGGCTATTGAGCCGAATGTGCAAGGATGATATGTGCCTTGTGTTTGAGTTTCGCAAATGAAAATGAAATATGAATGTGCCATGAATTATTGTTAGATGTGCATGATTAATTGAATGCTGTCCGGGCTAAGTCCCGAAGGCTTTGTGCTAAGTGAATATATCCGGACTAAGATCCGAAGGCCTTTGTGCGAGATATTAAATCCGGGTTAAGTCCCGAAGGCATTCGTGCGAGTTGTTAAATCCGGGTTATGTCCCGAAGGCATTGTGTGAGTTACTAAAATCGGGCTATGTCCCGAAGGCATTTGAATGAGGAGCTATATCCGGTTAAATCCCGAAGGTACGTGATTTGGTAATGAATGAGCTTGCTGTAAAATTCCAGCGAATACTCGAAAAACATCCCAATATGGGGATATGTTACGTATGTGTTGAATTTAATCGAGCCCTTACAAATAAATGTTCGCTCAGTTGATAAACGAGCTACCGGCCTTCGGCTAAGTTAGTCTATTGTGTATGTACATAAGGGTTGTTAATGTTGTGAAGCAAGTTTGATATCGGTAAATTGCGTATTATGAAATATTCCATTTAGCTAAATGTGTGTTATCTTTGTTTATGCTGGAATTCCTTGCTCAAAACTTACTAAGCATAAATTGCTTACTCGTTACACTGCTCCTCTGTTTTATAGATTTTTGGTTCTCCAGCTATCGGACTCGGGATCTTGAAGTCGAAGTCGCCCACACTATCAAAGGCTCTTTTGGGTACTATTTTGGTTGAATCTTGATATGGCATGTATAGGACTACCCATTGTTGTTTTCGAGTACTTTATGAAATGTATAAGTGTACAGCCATGCGAAAATGGCTTGTAGAAGTGGAGTATGGCATTAGACCATTCGTGTTTATGAATGTATAGATGGTTTCATGATGTAACTATAGTTGGAATGGAAGTGTTGAGCAAATGATCAGCCACTGGAATGGCTAAGTATGATCATATGTGGGCTTATGTATGACAAGGCCCTAGTTGGTCCATGAAACCCCAAATTAGGTAAGGTTTACTTTGAAAACAGAAGCTGATAGCAGCAGTGGTGTGGATTGGAAAAATCACAAGAATTCGTAGGAGTGGAATTAAATAGTGAATAAATTATGTAATCGAACCTTGATGAATCTACTTTCATATGGAAGTAACGAAACAATCATAGGAACAGTACAGTAAGAGATATTCGGGTTCTTGTGGAACAGGGCCAGAACAGTTTCTGGATTCCCTGTTCTGCCTTTGGAAATTCACTATAAATTGACCAGAGATAGTTAGGGGTCATACCATATATTTATGGATTCCTATCTGAGTCTAGTTTCCATAGAAACAAACGGCATCAGTATTGAAGCTCTGTGAAGAGAGATATCCAAGTCGTAATGGGAAAAGGTCAGTGTAGTCGACCCCTGTAACATGGGAGACTTTGACTAATAAACTGTACTAATTGGCCTGACCAAAAATTCTAGAAAAAAATAAATAGGTGGGGACATGAGTCTAGTTTCAGGGAAAAATCACAAAACTGATTTTCGAGTTGTGAAACTCAAGATATGATTTTGAAGCGACTAGTACTCAGACTGGGCAGTGTCTGGAAAAATTTTTCAAAGTTTGTTAACATCTCGTGTCCGACTCCGGTGTCGGTCTCGGGTTCGGGGTGTTACATTAAATTGGTATCAGAGCTACGGTTTAGTCGATTCTAGGACTACCGTAATGTTTTGGGTCTAGCTATACATGCCATTTTACGTGATTACTTGATAGTGTGGTGATTTCTGACAATTGTAAATGTGTTTATTTATAGTAATGGATCTCGATCGTGACCGAGAGGTAGCTGATGATCTTGAGAGTGTAGCGCCTGCTCCCGCACAAGGGACAGTGCCGGCAGACTCTCAACCTAATGCTAGTAATCCGAATGATGAAGCTAGACAAGCATTCTATAGCGTGATGAATGATTGGTTTAACCAATACATTCGAACTAATATGGCTGTTCCACAACCTCCATTCCCGACAAATACTACCCCCGCACCTACAATACCACCGGTAACGGACCAAATAAGGTCAAATAAGCCCCCAATTGACAGAATCCGAAAACATGGGGCTACTGAATTTAAGGCTATGGATAGCGATGATGCCGAGCAAGCTGAATTTTGGCTGGACAACACTATCCGGGTACTCGATGAGCTATCTTGTACACCCGATGAATGCCTAAAGTGTGCTATCTCCTTGCTACGTGATTCTGCCTACTATTGGTGGAGTACTCTGACTTCTATTGTGCCCCGAGAGCAAGTAACTTGGGAGTTTTTCCAAACTGAGTTTCGGAAAAGTATATCAGTCAGAGATTTGTTGATCAAAAACGGAAGGAATTTCTTGAGCTTAAGCAAGGCTCCATGTCGGTTAGTGATTACGAGCGAAAATTTGTTAGACTTAGCAAATACGCTCGGGAATGTGTTTCGTCCGAAGCTATTATGTGTAAACGCTTCGAGGATGGGCTGAATGAAGATATAAAAATGTTCGTTGGCGTTCTTGAAATACGAGAGTTCGTGGTACTTGTTGAACGAGCTTGTAAAGCCGAAGAGCTTAGAAAAGAAAAGCAAAGAGTTGATGAGGGAACTGGAGAGTTTCGTAAAAGATCCTCGGGAAGGTTTCTTCAACAGACATCGAAGAGATTTCGAGATGATGCGGGCCAGTTTAGAGGCACTTCGGGCCTTTTTGGACGAGATCGTGATCGACCCCCTGTGGGTACACGAGGCACTTCGGTCGCCAGTGTTGGGAATGAACGTCGAGACAGGACGAAATGTCGATATTGCGGTAAATGGCATTAGGGGAGTTGTAGATTTCCTGACCGCTCCTGTTACAAATGCGGATCAGTTGACCACTTCATTAAAGATTGCCCGAGGTTGTCGGGACAGAATGCAAATCAGAGTGGGAGACCGGGTGCTACCACTGCTCGAGGTAGACCATCTGGAAATATGGGCAATGCTAGTGGTGGTCAGAGAGGATCTAGAGATGATATAACCAGATCCGAAGCCCGTGCGCCTGCTAGAGCTTATGCTATACGTGCCCGCGAGGATGCTTCTTTGCCTGATGTTATTACCGGTACATTCACTCTCTTTGATACTAATGTAATTGCTTTGATTGACCCCGGTTCTACTCATTCTTACATATGTGAAACCTTAGCATCCAGTAAGACTTTACCTATTGAGTCTACTGAGTTCGTAATTCGGGTGTCAAATCCCTTGGGTCGTTACGTGCTTGTCGACAAAGTGTGTAAGAAATGTCCCCTGGAAATTCGAGGTTCCTGTTTTCCGGCGGACTTGATGCTTTTGCCGTTTGATGAATTTGATGTTATCCTTGGTTTGGATTGGTTGACCGCGCATGATGCGATTGTGAATTGCAAGAGCAAGACTATTGATTTGAGGTGCGCAAATAACGAAGTAGTCCGAATTGACTCTGCGGACTTGGAGGGGATGCCAGCTGTAATATCAGCAATGTTGGCACAGAAATATGTAAGAAAAGGGTGCGAAGCATACCTTGCGTATGTACTTGATGACGAAGAATTAGAAAAGAAACCCGTATCTGTGCCGGTGGTTTGTGAATACCCGGATGTTTTTCCGGAAGAATTACCGGGTTTACCACCTGTTCGGGAGGTAGAGTTTGGTATTGAGCTTGTACCTGGGACTACGCCAATTTCGATAGCTCCGTATCGTATGGCACCAACCGAGTTAAAGGAGTTGAAAGCTCAGTTGCAAGAACTGACGGATAGAGGTTTCGCTCGACCAAGTTTCTCACCTTGGGGTGCACCAGTATTGTTCGTGAAAAAGAAGGACGGAACCATGAGGTTGTGCATTGACTATCGTCAGCTGAATAAAGTGACGATAAAGAACAAATATCCGTTGCCGCGCATCGATGATTTGTTCGACCAACTGAAGGGAGCCTCAGTGTTCTCAAAAATAGATTTGAGATCGGGCTATTATCAGTTGCGAATCCGAGATTCAGATATTCCCAAAACTGCCTTCAGAACGAGATATGGTCACTACGAATTCTTAGTGATGCCGTTTGGGCTCACTAATGACCCTGCAGTATTTATGGATTTGATGAATCGGATCTTCAGACCATATTTGGATCGGTTCGTAGTGGTGTTCATTGATGACATTTTGGTCTATTCAAGAGACGAGACCGAACATGCTGAGCATCTGAGGCTAGTGCTGCAAATTTTGCGGGATAAGCAGTTATATGCTAAGTTCAGTAAGTGTGAGTTCTGGTTAAGAGAGGTTAGTTTCTTGGGTCATGTGGTATCCGCATCGGGTATTCGAGTTGACCCGAACAAAATTTCAGCCATACTTGACTGGAAACCTCCGAGAAATGTTACTGAAGTTCGGAGCTTTTTGGGGCTCGCCGGTTATTACCGACGATTTGTCAAAGGTTTCTCGATGATAGCCACACCAATGACGAAGCTACTTCAAAAGGATGTTAAGTTCGAGTGGACGGAGAAATGTCAGAAAAGTTTCGACCAACTGAAAACTCATTTGACTGAAGCTCCAATTTTGGTGCAACCCGAATCAGGTAAAGAGTTTGTCATTTATAGTGACGCATCCCTACTTGGGTTGGGTTGCGTATTGATGCAAGAAGGTCGAGTCGTGGCCTATGCGTCGAGACAATTGAAGCCTCACGAGAGGAATTATCCGACCCATGATCTCGAACTAGCTGCCATCGTGTTTGCTTTAAAAATATGGCGACATTATCTGTTTGGTGAGAAGTGCCATGTATTTTCGGATCACAAAAGTCTCAAATATTTGATGACTCAACGAGACTTGAATCTGCGACAAAGACGTTGGCTTGAGTTGTTGAAAGATTACGAGCTTGTCATTGATTACCACCCGGGAAAGGCTAACGTGGTTGCGGACGCCTTAAGCCGGAAGTCATTGTTTGCTTTACGAGCGATGAACGTGCATTTGTCTGTTCTACCAGACAGTGTGTTAGTAGCTGAATTAAAAGCTAAACCATTATTGACTCACCAAATTCGTGAAGCTCAGAAAGTCGATGATGAATTGGTTGTAAAACGGGCTAAGTGTTTTCCGAACGAGGAATCGGAGTTTCAAATTGATGATGATGATTGTTTGAGGTTCAGAAATCGTTTGTGTGTTCCAAGGAATTCGGAACTCATTTCGATGATTCTGAACGAAGCCCATTGTAGCCGAATGTCAATTCACCCGGGGAGTACGAAAATGTACAACGATTTGAAACGTCAATTTTGGTGGCATGGTATGAAACGGGACATCTCCGACTTTGTTTCGAGATGTTTAATATGTCAACAAGTGAAAACATCAAGTGCCTTTAGGATTACTCCAGCCGATCATGATACCCGAGTGGAAATGGGATCGAGTCACAATGGACTTTGTGTCCGGACTGCCCTTGTCAGCAAGTAAGAAGGATGCGATATGGGTTGTTGTTGATAGACTGACTAAGTCGGCTCATTTCATCCCTGTACGTACGGATTTTTCATTGGAGAAACTAGCTGAATTGTACGTTTATCAAATTGTGAGATTACACGGGGTACCTGTTTCTATCGTGTCGGATAGAGATCCGAGATTCACCTCACGATTTTGGAAGAAATTGCAAGAAGCTCTGGGTACCAAGCTGCATTTTAGCACTGCTTTTCACCCCCAAACCGATGGTCAATCCGAGCGGATAATTCAGATACTTGAGGATATGTTGAGATGTTGCATCCTCGAGTTCAGTAGTTCATGGGAACGGTATTTACCTTTGATTGAATTCGCTTACAACAATAGTTTTCAATCAAGTATTAAGATGGCACCTTACGAGGCTTTGTACGGTCGTAAATGCCGTACACCATTGTTTTGGACCGAGCTCGGTGAAAGTAAAATTTTCGGAGTTGATTTGATTAGAGATGCTGAACAGAAAGTAAAGGTAATCCGTGAAAGTCTGAAGGTAGCCACAGATCGTCAGAAGTCGTACGCGGATTTGAAACGAAAAGACATTGAGTATCAGGTGGGAGACAAAGTGTTCCTTAAGGTTTCACCTTGGAAAAAGATACTCAGGTTTGGCCGTAAGAGCAAGTTGAGCCCGAGATTCATTGGGCCGTACGAAATCTCCGAACGAGTTGGTCCGGTTGCGTATAGATTGATTTTGCCCCCGGAGCTTGAAAAGATTCATGACGTCTTTCATGTTTCGATGCTTCGACGCTATCGATCTGATCCATCGCACATAATTAGCCCATCAGAGGTTGAAATTCAAGTCAACATGAGCTATGAAGAAGAACCGATGCGTATCCTAGCTCGTGAAGTGAAGGAGTTGCGAAACAAAAGAGTTTCGCTAGTAAAGGTGTTATGGCTCAAACACGGGATCGAGGAAGCTACTTGGGAGACCGAGAGCTCGATGAAAGAACGATACCCAAACCTATTTACCGGTAAGATTTTCGGGGACGAAAATTTCTTAAGTGGGGGAGAGTTGTGACAGCCCAAAGTTGACCCTAGTCGGGAAGTGGTTTCGGGACCGCTAAACCGAGTCACCGAAATGTTGAATGTGATATTTATTGTCTAGAATATGTAATTATGAATGTGTGAAAATTTCAAGCTTCGATTTAGTCGATTGCATGTGAATTTAGTCAATAGGACTTATGTGAGAAATTTTAAAATGTGATAGGTCAATGTGTGAGGACCTATTAGTGCATGTGGACAAAGGGGGGACTTGCATGTCAAATTTCCCCCCTAATGAGTAGTGGCCGGCCATGACAAGGAATGATGGGCAAAACATGTCATGAAACATGTTTTGTTAATGGAAGAATAAAATAAGGAGTATGGGTAATAAAGAAATGGAAACAAAAGAAAAAAATGTGTGGTTGCCCCCCCATTGCCGTGAGCTAAAGAGAAGAAAGGAGAAAAATTTGTGTTCATCCTTTCTCACCTTCATTTAGCCTAAATTAGAAAGAAAAACAAAGAAAAAAATTTCTCATCCTTTGGTTCATCCTTGGCCAAAAATTTTAAGGAGGAAAGAAGAAGAAAGGTGAAGAGATTCGGCCATGCATGTAGCTAGGCTAAGGTATGTTTGATGATGTTCCATGAGATGCATGCATGTTTTAGTTGTTAGCTTGAGTTCTACTTAGCCCATGGTCTAAATCTTGCTATGTGATGGAAATGGCACTTGACCATGGATGCATCATTCTTGGTTGATGTTTGATGTTGTGGTGATGAGGCATGAGGATGAGTTAAGATTCGGCCTAGGTGGAGGTTGTGTTAATGCCATTGCATGCAAAATATGAAGCTTGTTAATGATGCATGTGATGATGGCTTGATGATTCTTGAACCTCCTTTTTAGCATTTTTTGTGTGAGCACATATGTGCATTGGTTGCTAAATGGAGAAGAATCGGCTAGCAAGATGTGTGCTAAGGCCGAATGTAACTTTGCATGTTGATGAGCAATGCATGTGTTAAATCGATGAAAAGGGGGGAGGATGCTTTACTAGTGTGTGTATATGTGTGTATTAAGTGTTGAGATCGACCCCAAAAATAGACATGCATATTCGGCCAAGGGGAAAGAAATTAGCTAATATGTTGTGTTGATGCATGATTTTTGCATGTATGAGACTTTAATGTCTAATGTATAAATATGGGCTAAGTGCCTTGTGTTCATCTTTTTGATGCCTAAATGATGAAATCAATTTATTTGTTTGATTAAGCTCAAGAGCAAAGGGGAAATAAATCCGATAAAGGGAAGGAAAAAGTGGTTGAATAGCTAGCGGAATCGTTCGACAACACCCGAGGTAAGTTCTTGAGTAAGAGAGCTTAAATTACGATGTGATTAAATCATGCTCTATGTGAGGCTATTGAGCCGAATGTGCAAGGATGATATGTGCCTTGTGTTTGAGTTTCGCAAATGAAAATGAAATATGAATGTGCCATGAATTATTGTTAGATGTGCATGATTAATTGAATGCTGTCCGGGCTAAGTCCCGAAGGCTTTGTGCTAAGTGAATATATCCGGACTAAGATCCGAAGGCCTTTGTGCGAGATATTAAAATCCGGGTTAAGTCCCGAAGGCATTCGTGCGAGTTGTTAAATCCGGGTTATGTCCCGAAGGCATTGTGTGAGTTACTAAAACCGGGCTATGTCCCGAAGGCATTTGAACGAGGAGCTATATCCGGTTAAATCCCGAAGGTACGTGATTTGGTAATGAATGAGCTTGCTGTAAAATTCCAGCGAATACTCGAAAAACATCCCAATATGGGGATATGTTACGTATGTGTTGAATTTAATCGAGCCCTTACAAATAAATGTTCGCTCAGTTGATAAACGAGCTACCGGCCTTCGGCTAAGTTAGTCTATTGTGTATGTACATAAGGGTTGTTAATGTTGTGAAGCAAGTTTGATATCGGTAAATTGCGTATTATGAAATATTCCATTTAGCTAAATGTGTGTTATTCTTTGTTTATGCTGGAATTCCTTGCTCAAAACTTACTAAGCATAAATTGCTTACTCGTTACACTGCTCCTCTGTTTTATAGATTTTTGGTTCTCCAGCTATCGGACTCGGGATCTTGAAGTCGAAGTCGCCCACACTATCAAAGGATCTTTTGGGTACTATTTTGGTTGAATCTTGATATGGCATGTATAGGACTACCCATTGTTGTTTTCGAGTACTTTATGAAATGTATAAGTGTACAGCCATGCGAAAATGGCTTGTAGAAGTGGAGTATGGCATTAGACCATTCGTGTTTATGAATGTATAGATGGTTTCATGATGTAACTATAGTTGGAATGGAAGTGTTGAGCAAATGATCAGCCACTGGAATGGCTAAGTATGATCATATGTGGGCTTATGTATGACAAGGCCCTAGTTGGTCCATGAAACACCAAATTAGGTAAGGTTTACTTTGAAAACAGAAGCTGATAGCAGCAGTGGTGTGGATTGGAAAAATCACAAGAATTCGTAGGAGTGGAATTAAATAGTGAATAAATTATGTAATCGAACCTTGATGAATCTACTTTCATATGGAAGTAACGAAACAATCATAGGAACAGTACAGTAAGAGATATTCGGGTTCTTGTGGAACAGGGCCAGAACAGTTTCTGGATTCCCTGTTCCGCCTTTGGAAATTCACTATAAATTGACCAGAGATAGTTAGGGGTCATACCATATATTTATGGATTCCTCTCTGAGTCTAGTTTCCATAGAAACAAACGGCATCAGTATTGAAGCTCTGTGAAGAGAGATATCCAAGTCGTAATGGGAAAAGGTCAGTGTAGTCGACCCCTGTAACATGGGAGACTTTGACTAATAAACTGTACTAATTGGCCCGACCAAAAATTCTAGAAAAAAATAAATAGGTGGGGACATGAGTATAGTTTCAGGGAAAAATCACAAAACTGATTTTCGAGTTGTGAAACTCAAGATATGATTTTTGAAGCGACTAGTACTCAGACTGGGCAGTGTCTGGAAAAAATTTTTCAAAGTTTGTTAACATCTCGTGTCCGACTCCGGTGTCGGTCTCGGGTTCGGGGTGTTACAGAAATGAAGGAAATGAAGAGAAAAAGGGAAGAAATGTTCTTTGTGTATGACATCTCAAATGGGCGACAAGGAGGGGGTTGACCAAGGGGATGCCGAATTTCTTTAAAAAAAATACCCAAGGGGATTTGAACTTAGGTCTCAAGGGAAGCTACACTATGTTTTAACCACTAGGCCATAACTCACTAATGTACAAAAAATTAACGATAATAAAACATAAAATGGGGTATGATAAAATTGAAATTTATGATTTGGTGATGTTTGAATGAGTTTAGATAGGTTGAATTGGTGATTTTGTGTAGGTGTTAGTTTTAGACAAGTGTAAGTGCAAAATGTAAGGTTTTGAACACTTAAAAATGTGCATTTTAGTCCTTTTTACCATTGAGTCTCGAGACAGGAAAGCATGTCTCAAGACTATTTGACTAAAAAATTTAAATTGTTGTGTATCCAAATGCTTGATGCCTCAAGACATGTTGAGTTCATCTCGAGACAATCTCATCTATGTCTCGAATCAAGTTGCATTTGTCTCAAGATAAGAAAACATCAAACCTAAGTAAGTTTTACCATGCTCCAAGTCTTAAGACAAGAACCCCTTGTCTCGAGACATGTAAACATTGAACCTAAAACAAGAAAACATGAGAGGTCTGTCTTGAGAAGGGAACTTGCCTCGAGACACATCTTTTAGTGTCTAGAGACATGTTATCATCGAAGAAATAAAATCTCCAAAATTAAAATATGGCTTTTCTTGAGACATGGAGTCTTATGTCTCGAGACCTAACCTAGAATTTTGACAAATGAGTTCGAATTCGTTTCCTAACTTTGGTTTTGACTTAGCATAACCCCGTAATTAAATGAATTAAGATCTTCGACCTTATGAATGCTTGTGAATGGTTGTATTAAATGAATTTATTGTTATGCAATTGATAAATGTGAATTAAACCTGGTGAAATTATGTTGTATTAGTCTAAGTTGTTTCGGCAATGTAATGTGATGTCACACATTCGGATCTGATTAACAAGTCGGGTGTAGAGTGTCACATACTTAGATCAATCCAGCAACACATGCATTGAAGCACTAGTCGGGCACAGAAGCATCGATCCCACCAACCACACCAGATTATGCTTGTACACCCAGGGTATTTGAGCTGGTGATACGTTCTCGACCCCCAGGATATTAGAGAACTATCACAATATAGTATGTACATCGAGTTTAATCTCTCACTTATCAAAACAGGCCCTATGGCTTGCCAAATATGCCTGTAACTCTGTTTAACAATGTTAATAGAACATTTTCCATTACCAATTATCACATAACATATTTCCAATAGAATAGTGATCAAATAACACAAAGGAAGCATTTATTATATTCAACTAGCATGTCAAATAATCACATATATACACATTCATTCATCTTACTTCAAACATATCACATAGTAAAGTGTACACATACCTCTCAGTCACGTGCAACATTAACATCCTTTTCATTTCTCTTCGGATATTGAATTATGCATATATATATTGAAAGCGAATTATGTAAGCATAAATTCGAATAGCTACCCATCTACAACTTTAGCTTTTCCTTTATCTCTAGATGTCTCGATGTTGTTTTTAGCTACGTTCGATAAATTTGATTTACGAAAACACATTAATTTTAATATTAAATATAAAAACACAAATAAACATGAAATGTGTGTTATTCAATTTAGTCACTCAAAGCCCTAATATCTGAAACACTTGCATTTCACGATTTATCCAATCGAATCTTATTCTGACTTCATAAATATAGTACAGGGACCTCAAACTACCAATTTATAACATTTATTCCCAAAAACTTAGATTCTTTACAATTTGGTCCTTAATGACACATAATTGTTCATATAATTTAAGCTTGATTCAAACTTAATTCAATATTTCTCACCACATTTCTAATTTGTTATCCATATATCCAAGCTTATACTACAATGGAAATTATAATTTTCAAACTTTTAATTCACTAATACATAAGGATGGTAGTTTGAATAAAGCTTAGCAGTAAGAAAAATTAACACATGAGCAAACTAAATTAAGCTTGAAGGAATAAGAATCCATAAAACAACTCACCAAAAAGAACCCATTTACCTTGTGGATTTTGAATTGAAAGTGATGAAGAACAAAACTAGTTTTCCTTGTTTTTTTCTAGTTCTTTTCCTTAGTCTAATAGATAAAGAGAAATAGAAATATACTATAATGAACTAATTCTTTTATCATATACATCTCTCCCACTACTTAAATGTTCAGCGAAACAAATATTAAATCAATGGTTATTTGTTCACCAAAATAAAATGAGTGGAAGTGGACGGTTATGATCGTTTTAATCCACTAATCAAAATTTAAAGATGGGTAAATAGCTATCTACTCCTTGGCTTAATTGTCACATAAGGTCACCGACATTTCTTCAATCAAAGCTCATTAGTGAAGACATTTGCAATTTAGTCCTTATTCTTTAATTACTAACCGATTCTAGATTAATTCCAATTAATAATTCGACCCTACGATTCCATACTCGACACATAATCATTCGATTCTAATTTTTGGTTAACTCAGTTTAATAAACTTTGCCTTACAACTAATTTTTTCGATATTGTTGAAAATCTAGTCGTTACATAAACAATTGAGGGATTTTACCATGAGCTCCAAAAAGTGTACCAAACTTTTTATTGTTTAATAAAATTTCTAACTTATACTCAAAAGCATTAAAAGTTTTGGTAAAAATTAGAAATTTTGGTGTTAACTTGGCTCACACTAAAATTTTCTATTAGTTTCTCATTGGTTTAAAAAAAATGCTTTTTAAAAGTATTACGAAAAATGTTGTTAGACATGATATTGTGAAGTAAAAATATACATCTAAATAATATTCAAATTTGTTAATATTATGATATTTTAGTAAGAATATAAAAAATAATTTTTTTAACTCATTATTAATATTTTGATAGATAAAAAATAAAATTTAAATATTTTAAAGTAATTAATATTAATTATAAGTAAAATTTAATTTGAATATATAAACTATATTTTAAATATATAATGCTATGTATTTGAAATAAATTTCAATAATAAAAAAATTATTGTATATCAATATAAATATTACATAAAATACAATAAATTAAAAATAAGGTCATTTGAATAAAAAAAAATACTTTTCTAAAATGCAAAAACTAAAGGAAATTTGCTTGGGATTCAAAAGCACCTAAACTTTTATTTTGTTACACGTCATTTAGAAAAAATTGCCTAGACCAATTAATTAGAATCCGGCAAGTTGTATATATTAATTACATTTTTCAATTATATATTTTTGAAATGAAAGAAATAATAAAGGAAACAGAAAAATAAAATTTTAAAAGTAATTATTATTGTAATTAATTTAACCAAAAAAATGACTTGTGATATTAATGAATTGGTTACCCACATTTATTTATGAATTTGTTTCATTCAGCAAATAAGAATTTCAATCCAAATAGATTGTTGTTAGATAAAAATATGACTGGGATTTTAAGAAAAGAAATAAATTTATTTACTTGTTTTGAATTTTAATTTTAGATTTGTGATATTATAATTTTAATCATTTAACAATTACAATTCAAATATAGAAGTTGATTTCGGTTTGCGATATTCACATAGAGGTTACTCAGACTTCCACCCTTTTGAAAGTCTTGTTTTTCATCCCTGCTCATTTTTTTTGTGTTAAAGCTTGACGACTTTGGACTACAGTTCGAATTGTTCGAAAAAATTTGAGCGTCTCCTAGAGCCTCTTACGATTTGGATATCTTCATGAGCCTCATATTATAAGTACTCTATTTAATTAAATTTATCACTTTAGATATCATAACAAACAACTGTTTTTCAGAAATGAAAAGGGAAGAATATGTAAAATTACCCAAAAAGCATGTTTGAAATGGATATGGACAAATTGTTGTCCAAGTCAAATGTATTTGGATAATTAGTTGTTTAGGTAAAAAAAAATATAATTTTTAAATATTTTTTTATAAATTTTATATTATTTTATCACGTGTAAAAAATGTGAGATTATCACGTGTCACCGATGCAAATTTATTTTAATGAAATAGGAAAGTGTAAAATAGATTAACCCTCATATTGATTGTATTCCATAACTGACATTAAGAAGGTAAGAAAGGAGCGTCAAATAGTCCGTCAAACCACCCACGGCAAGGCTGTCAGTTTGTCTCATTCTTCGGACTTGGCACTGTGCACTGCTGTCAATAGCCGTTATGGGCACCCACTGCCAAATCATCCATTGCATAAAATAATACCTACTCAAATATTTGGAAAGTTACAAAACCAATAGGCTTGCTTCTCATGCTTCTAATAAAAAAATAGCTTCAATTTAAGAACAATCCAAGAATTTGCAGTCCTCTATCCCCTCTTTCTCTGGATTTCTTTTCGTCCTTTTTCTTACCCATGTTTGTTTATTTAACCCCACATAATAATATCCTTATTTTACTTCCAAGTTTAATCTGAATTATACATATATATATATATATATATGGGTACTTGATAAAGAGAGCAGTAAATCCAGAGAGAGGGAGAGATGGTGTGCATGAGTTGAACTTGCTTGCTTTGCCTCCCTATGATTATTCAACTGTAAGCGTTCACTGCTTGTGAACTTTTTCTTTTTCTTCTTTAATTATTTGATTATATTTTGATAAGTTTATAGTTTTTATCCATATTGTGAAAATTATATTTATAAATGAATGATTTTTCGCATTTATATTGCTTCACCTTCCTAAATCTTAAACCAGAATCAAGGAATTTATAGTATATGCTTTTACTTCATTGCTCCCTGAACTCTACTTACCCCTCAATTGAGTGCCATTCCCTTTTACAATTATAAAATGAAGGTGATGATGATCTGCCTGGCTCCCTGGATGCCAACTAAGGATGGTGTTGATAAGGAATTGGCCCTTCCTAGTTGGCATCAGAGGAGTCAAGCAGGTCCATATGTTGCCATCATTGCACATGCTTTTCTTTCTTTTTGGTTGACTGTTCTTTGTCTTGCTATTTTCATTTCTCCATATGATGGTAAATAAAAATGTATTTGAGGCAAGTGAAGTCTGATTTGGACTTCGCCTTTTGTCTCAATCTGTTGGAAAGGAAAGCCGGGGCGACAATCATTGAGCCGCAAGCTGAATCCCAGTTTTAATACAGTATTTTTATTTTCAGAAATTTAGTTATTTTTATTTTTAAAATTTAAAAATTTAATTATAATTGTTATTCTTATTAAAATTTTCCTGGTGAAATTTATGGGTGTAACATTTTTAAAAATAATAAATAAAATTCATGTGGAAATGACGTAAAAATTTAAAGTAGAAAATTATGAAATTTCCCATTTAAATTCACTATGATAAAATAATTTTTTTTGTTGGAATAATGCTATTTAGAAAAAATTGATATTAACATAGTAATTGAAATAGATAATAATATTAACTATTTAGACTAACTAATAATATTATAAAAGAAAGGATCAAATTATATAAAACATTATATATAATTACGTAGCATTTTAATCGAGAAGTTAACAATTAATATTAAATATTTGGACTAACTAATAACATTATAAAAATATAGGGACAAAATTATATTAAAATATAAAATATAAATCTAAAATAAAATTAAAATTTAGTTAATTGTTGTTTGAAAATCTTAAACATAAATACTAGTGTACACATTCATAGTCATTTATTAATTATTTATATTGTTTAGCATGTGGTTATTGTAAATTTTTAACTTTTAATTTAATAAACTAATAAAAGTTATGCTTTTGGAGTTAAATTTTTTGTGGTATTTTTCTAAAAAAAATTATTTAGTTATCGAATTTTACTATATTATTAGAATAGGAAATTCGATTTAATTTTCTATATAATGTATTGTACTTAGTCACATAAAATAAAATCAATAAAAACAACAACTCTAACCTATCACCCATTAATTTCCTTTAAAAATAAATTTGACTGCATAAATCTAAGTATAACAAAAATCTAAATTATTATACCAAAAATAGAATTCAAATTATTAGATACAATCAATATATTTATCATAAATAAGTCAAATAATAACTTAATTAATGTAATGACACAACAGTATTGACTATAATTTTGCAAAATTAATATTTAGTGAAATTTGGGTATACACCATAAACGATTATACAAACCATGTATTTACTCCAATCCTTTTATTTATAGAATAAATTAAAATATTTTATTTAAAAATAATGAATTAAAAGCATATTTAAACAAACTTTCAAAGTATTAATTTTTAAAAAGAATTAAAAAAATCAAAACTTACGTTTCAACTTAAAAATATATTCAGTAAATTGTATGAATAAAATTTTAACAAGTGAAAAAAATACTGATACAAGTAGGGAAGCCTTTTGCTTTTTCAATTTTTTTAAAACAAAAATTTCAACTTTAACTTCATCTAAAAAATAATCAGTTGGTAAAGCTTTATTTCCTTGATTTTTTTTATTACAAAATTCTGCTCTTTTTTTTAAAAGTAAAACAAAATTCTGCTATTTAAACGTACTAACTTACCTTGACGATAAAATGTAGAAATGAAGTTTATTAATCCGAAGCTTTTCTTTACCTCGATCTAAAGCCATACGAGGTCTATCTTGATCTAAATGAATAAATTCAATCATTTTAATAGCCATTCTATTAAATTCAATCCAAATTCATATTTTTGTAAAATTATGCTTTTGCCCTTATTATTTTGATTTTTTACAATTTAGTCCTTAAGCTTGTAAAATGAAATTCATGCAATTTCACCCCTGAAATTCATACAAGCTCATAGCAGCACATACATTTCATTATTTCATAAATTACACCATGAATATTTCTCATTTTTTTAATTTACTCCTTAATTGACAATTTCATTAAAAATCACTTTACAAAAGTTTTTTTAACTAGGATTCATTTTCTACCATCAAACTTCACAAACAATATGAATTCGTTCATGGAAATACTTTAATCTTTCAACAAATTTACAAATTAGTCCCGGGCTAGCTAGATTAAGCTACAACGACTTCAAAAACATAAAAATCATTAAAAACGAGACCAAAATACATACTATGCAATCAAATGGAAGTGGTCGAACCCTAGCTATGGAGGTTTGATAGTTTCAGTTGAAGAGAACCAATTTAGAAGATGATATCCATTTTTTTCTTTTGTTTTTAATGATTTTTAAACTTTATTTAGTAAATTACTTATTTAACCTTTTAATACATTAAAAATTTTATTAATGGTCTAATTACCATATAAGGACTCTCACATTAACGTTTTATAGCCATTTGATACCTTTAGGTACTAGAACTATACTTTTGCACCTTTGATGATTTAGTACTTTTTATCGAATTAATCATACAAACGATAAATATTTTCATGCTAACATGCTGTAGACATTAAAATAATAATAAAATAAATATTTTCATGTCAGATTTGTGGTCCCAAAATCTCTATTCCGATTTCACTAAAAATGGGTTGTTACATAATTCTTTTTATGACCAATCTCTAATGGCTACTACACACTTTAACCCCACTTTCAAAGGATCGAGGGAGAAGGCAGTAGAGTTAAATCCTGCCATGTTAGACCCAGGTAAACATTCCGCGATTATGTTCAAGGAAAATTAAAACCCAAATATTCGTAAATCAGGTTCAAAAGGGTGTGGTTTGGGTGATAAAAGAGGCTTGTCTAGAGGAGTAAGGAAGCTCAATCGGACCATTGGGGAGCGAGGGGAGTTATTTAAATTAGCGGGAACTTCCAAAGTACCGTTATCTAAATCGATGAACTCAATGGTCGAGTTAATCAATGCTCAACTAAATATGGATGGTGGAAAAGTATTAGTGAATTCAGGTAACAAGCCGATTGATGGAACTAGAGTTAATGATCAGTAAAGGTTAGTTTTGGTTTTTCTGTTTTCTTATGAATTTATCAATATTTTCTTGAAACTGCCAGAGTTGTGCTAATGGTAATTTTCCACAAATTCTCCGTGAATAAAAATTGGAACATAAGCCAAATATTGTCAGTCTTCTCAAGACAAGAGTTAGCGGGAGTAAGGAAGATAATATTATTACTAAACTGGGTTTTGATCATTCTCACCAAGTTGAGGCAATTGGGTTTTCTGGGGGCATCTTGATCAGTTGGAAGAAGTCAGTTCAAGTGGAAATCATTTGTAACCACCCCCAGTTTATCTTAATTTAGATTATCAGTGTTATTTATTCTTAGCCTATTTTCATCGCTTTTGTCTATGAAAGCGTAGATAGGTGAAAAAGGAATAACTTATGGGAAGGTTTAAGGTCTATTATTCCTCTTAGTACTGTACCTTGGCTTTGAATTGGTGACTTTAATGCTATCCTATCTTCTAGTGAAAAGAAAGGTGGCCGTAATGAAGAGAAGAGGTGTTCGTTTTTTGGTAACTTTATAGAGGAGGTCAATTTGCAAGATTTGTGCTACATGAGTCCTTCTTTTACTTGACAAAGAGAGGGAATTTTTGAGTGACTTGATAGGGTGATACGAAATGGTGCTTGGGTCAAGGCATTTCCATATTGTTCTATAACTCATCTTCCTAGGTTAAAGTCCAATTAAAGGTCGTTACTCTTATTTATTTGACTTAAAATTATCTTGCCCAAAGGGTGATCTTCTAGGTTTTTTGTTGGGTAGGTGGAGCATCATTCGTTCTCCAATTTTGTTAAGGAGAATTGGTCTTTTTCCGATAACATGATTGAGTCTCTGTCTAACTTTACATCAAATAATAAAGATTGGAATAAAACTGTGTATTGGCATATTGGGATTCATAAAAGACAATTGTCGCAAAAATTGGCTGGGATTTAAAGGGTGCTAGAGAAAATACAGTCTGATTATTTAGTTAATAAGGAAATTCAGGTTCGTGAGGAAATCAACACTATCTTTCACCATGAAGAAATTTTATGGAAACAAAAAGAGATGTGTTATTGGTTGCATTTGGGTGATCATAACACTAAATTTTATCATTCCTGTACTATGCAAATAAGGAAGGAAAATAGAATATCTGTCTTGTAAAATGAGAATGGTTTCATTTGTTGTAGACAAGTTTCAAATAAAGTCTCAGGGATGGGATGCAAGACAATTATCTTTTGCTGGTAATGTTACTCTAGCTCAATCGGTCTTACTTTCAATTCCCAATTTTTTTCATGTACTCTTATAGTTCCACAAAAGATTTGCAATGAAATTGAAAGTTGGATCAGACAATTTATTTGGGGATAGATCGGGAGTAATAAGAAGATATCATTAGTAAGTTGGCAAGAGGTTTGTCAACCAAGGGTTTGTGGTGGTTTTGGTTTTTGCCAATTGATGGATCAAAATAATTCTTTTTTGCTTAAACTAGGTTTCAATATCGTGACAAATACTAACTCCTTATGGGTTTGTATTCTCATATCCAAGTATGGGGTTAAGAAAGGTGTTCCTAAAGCTATATCTAGCGAAAATTATTATTTATTTTGGAAATCTTTTTCAAAGATCTGACCTTTATTACGAGAAAATTTATTTTGGTTCATGGGTGACGGAAGAAGTGTTAGATGTTGGAAGGATGTCTGTTACCAGATATTGGACCCTTGATCAACCAAATCCCTTCTCATGTTAACCTTGGTATGGATTGTATTCTTAGAGACATGGTCACAGATGAAGGCTTGTGGAATTTGGAGCTATTCAGAGTTTTGCTATCTAACGACATTATTAAATACATTGTAAGTATCCCTCCCCTACATCCTTTTGTGGGGGCTTGATAGACTGGCTTAGGCAAGGGCAAAATCAGGGGAGTTCTCTATTAAATGTGCTTATACAATGCTTGGGGAGAGATCTTGGAATCAAAGGGGAGTATATTGGAAATTGGCGTAGAAGTTTTCGGGTCCTCAGAGAATCCGAATGTGCATTTAGCTCGTTCTTCAACATAGGTTACTCAAATAAGTTGAGAGGGTAATGAGAGGTAATAGGGGGACGAAATTTTTCAGATTTTCCGGCATAATTCGAAAGATATTATTCATGCTATTAGAGATTACCTTGCGGCTAAAAGGGTGTGGTCGTAGATCATTCTAATTGACAAACATGATTGTTTCTTCTCCGGAGATGTACAAGAATGGCTTACTACTAATTTGGGAAATAGACATAACTTTTCCTTGGGGGCTATTGAATGGCCATGTTTCTTTGGACTAGTCGCTTGGCGTATATAGAAAAACATGAATCTCTTCATTTTTCACGATACATCCTGAAGCATTGACGAAATAGTCAAATGTTCTTACAAGTAGGCCTTGCAATATACTTACGCAAACAAGGAAGACCATGTCAGTTCGAAAAACATACAAGCCACATCACCTTCTTCAGGGAATTAGATCCGCTTATATTATGATAGAGCAATTAAGGTAAACTCGGGTGAGGCTGTGGCAGGATGAGTGGTAAAGGATAGCCATGGACATTGGATTCTTGGATTTAATAGGAGGTTGGGACTTTGCTCTGTATTTAATGCAGAGTTATGGGGTATATTGGATGGCTTGATTGTTATCTATAATAAGAGATGGGAGAAAGTGTCAATTAGGACAGATAGTTTGGAGGTTATTCAGGCTATTAAAGAAGCATTCTCAAGGCCCTCTTATTCAGCACTTATCAGATATATTTAGCAGATTTTGGTGAGAATGATGCAATGAGAACTTTTATATGTTTCTAGGGAAATGAACACAGAAACAGATTGCATCGCGAAGTTAGCTTTCGATAGCAATGAGGGTCTGCATTTGTTTGCGGAGAACCCACTATTTTAAGTAGTTTAATGTGATTTTGTATTCGGTTCTATTTAACACAAAAAAATCATAAAAAATTTAAAATTATTAACAATATATTTTAAAAGTATAAAAATATTAAACTTATAAAAATTATAAAAAAATTCATAAAAAATAAGAAAAATCTAATAAATTATAAAAATATTATAATAACTAAAACATTTAAAAGTTATAAAAGTTATAAAAAAAATTCATAAATTCTTATAAAAAATTCAAAGCAAGTTCAAATAAATTATAAAAATAATATTTTTTAGAAAATATAAAATATTAAAAATATAAAAAATTATTTATTGGTTCCTCATTTTGAAAATTAAAATGTACGCGTGACATTAGACTAATCGTTAGATAGTGAAAATAGTTGTCAAAATATTTCATATTGACATATATTAATATTATCAGCCTGGGATAATAAAAATTTGATTTTATAGTATGTAATGCCAAAATATTTTATATCATACAATACTAAAAACAATTTTCAATTTTACTTTAGATTCTATATGCCTTAAATCTTAATTGAAAATAAGTTGAAACATTAAATTGCATATATTTGACGCATGCGGGATAGGAAAACTCTTGTATATACTAAAACATATATGAACTTAAAAAAAATAGTTTTAACAGTAAGATTGTTAGTTGAAATTTGTCATAACAACTTAATGGCACTAAAAAAATAAGGTAAAGAGACAAAAACGGAGAACAAACTTAAAAAATATTTTCTATATTTTCCAATCTATTTTCTGAACTTCCAAAGAAGCCAATATATACAACCTCAATGACTAACAGCTCACTAACAAATAAGTAACTAAATTGACAACAACCTAACCGACTAACAGTATCCTAAGGTATACTAATATGCATCCATCTCCTTAACAGGCAAAACCCAAAGAAAATGTCAAAAAACGAGTACAAATTGATACAGAAAGAGGTTTAGTAAGAATATCAGCGACTTGATCACAAGCTGGAACCTCACCAACCACAATAAAACCACTGGCAATATTTTCACGAACAAAAAATAAATCTAACTCAACATGCTTGAACTTCGAATGTAGAACATGATTAGCGGCAACTGCAACAGCACCAAATTATCACACCAAATATTTGGCGTATCAACAGACTTAACTTGTAATTCTTGAAGTAATGACAATAGCCATGTAACCTCACTTGTAACCGCAGCAAGACTCTTATTCATCAATTAATTCCACTCCTACTATTTTTAGTGATTTTTCAATCTCATGACACTGCTACTGCCAGCATCTGTTACGAAAGTAACTAGGTCCATTTCATGCCTACCCTTGATCCAACTCAATCGAACATTCGTGCCATTTTCGCATGGCTTAAAGTTTACATGCCAAAGTTCAAACACAACGTAATAGCTTATACATGCCAAAATGTTCTTCTAAGCCAACTAAGAAGAAAGTACCAAAACTTGCTATCCGGTGTGATGACTTCGATGACGGCCTGACCCCGCAAAAATAGATGAGTCCAAGCAACCTATAATGGGTGACAAGGAAACACCGAGTGAGTTTATAACTCAGTAAGTCATAAGCAATGCACTACCATCCATCAATAACATTATCACAAGAGGAAACAAAATGGAACGAGACAATTTACTCCATCCATACCGAACCATACCATAGTTCCTCCAACCTATCGATTCCGTTTCATATCAATTCATGCATTCACATTCCATATACTCATCAATAGGACATTGAGGCATTTTCATAAATCAATTTATTTTCGTTACAATCAAACAACTAAACGGCCTTTCACCCAACCTACGATAAATTTTATGTACGTGACTTCAAGTATATTTGTCACATAGGTTCAAACTTACCGAGCTCAACACCAAGTATAAGCATAGCACCTATTAGCCATGTACTCAAGACACTTACCCGATCCGCTGTCCGCGATCGACTCAATAGTGTCGCACACATAGTGTCCATAATGATTCACGAATGTATATTGAGTCCGCACACTCAGTGCTATATAATCAACTCGCACACTTAGTGCTACGTAATCAAATCGCACACTTAGTGCTACATAGTCAAACTCGCACACTTAGTGCCGCATGGTCAATTCGCACACTTAGTGCATCATATTCATTTCGCACACTTAGTGCAACATAGTCAAATCGCACACTTAGTGCTGTACAATTTAATCCCGCGCACTTAGCGCCAATCTCATGGTCATAAATGGTTATACCCGCACGTTTAGTGCCGAGATCAACAACTCAGTACATCTTACCTCTTTTCATTCAACAATTTCATCATCACATACGTACATGCATATATATATGTATATTTATTCATTCCATTCAGCATCAATACATAAACATTATGACCATTTGAAATGATACCAACTACATGCTTAATGACTTACTTTATGTTGGGTAAAATAATTCCGAGTCGGCTACTCGATGACCTTCGATTTCCCCTTGTTGGACGCCTCTCCTTTAGGTTCTTGAGCTTAAATAAACAAATCAACTAGTTTAATTACCTTGCTAGTTATTTATAAAAATACACATATCATCCCAACTCGACACAAGAGTCAAATTCATCACTCAAACATTCACACCAATCTATTTGAATATTTTGGCCGAAACCCTCAATTGGCTATCATAGCCTTAATATTTCAATATAAACATGTATACATCAAAGGCAATTTTAAACACTTAACCCTTATACTCAATAATGAAACCAAACCGTATACCTAATTATTAAACACATCACTTCCAAATGCATGTATTAACTAACATATATCCAATCCACATGCCAAGTTACCATGAATAAATTAAACTTATATATATATATAACCTTTCATACCCTTGTATCTAATGTCATAAGAATAGCCGAATGTCCAAATTAACCAAGCTTAAAGATTTAACCTTCAACACTTTAATATTCCACAACCTATTCTTCAAGGCTTCAAATATAAAGTGATTAACATTTATACTCTTATGCCGAATTAGCTAACACTTTTAATCCATAGCCGAATGTCATTAAACCTAAACCACCATGAAAATTTTACTTATCACCTCATACCTTATTATCAAATTGAACTAATTATGCTTATAAAAATGATATCAAACCGAAACCTTTTGATAATTAAGCCTCTAATTATTTATTTCAATTACCCAAACGAAATTTTCTCACATTTAACACTTATTTACCAACCAATTGTTGAAGACAAACAAAATCTCATTTCCTCCCTTGACAACCACAACCGAAAGCTCAAATCAACCTACTTGGCCAAACATCAAACCTCCTAACAATCAAAACTTAAGCCATGGAATGATTAGAACTTGAACTAACCATCTTCTTTATACAAAATTTTCCAAGGGTTTCAAGGTACTTACCTCTTCTTAATCCTCATCCAAACCGAACATAAGCAAGAGAACTCTTTCTTCTTCCTTTGATTTTTCGGTCAAGAAGAGCAAAGAGGATGAAGCCTTTTTTTTTCTTCTAGTTTCGGCAAAATGGGGGAGCAAGGATGAAACAACTTTGGTTTCTCCTCCCACTCCCCTCATATTTTATTGTTCTTAACACAACATGTTGTCATAAACTTTTTATAATATGTTTTACCCATCACCATTTGCCTATCCACTTTGTCATGGCCGGCCACTACTATTTAGGGAGGGGGAATTTGACATGCAAGTCCCCTTTTTCTTCCACATGCACTAATAGGTCCTCATGCATTGACCTATCACATTTTAAAATTTTCTCATATAAGTCCTATTGACTAAATTCACATGCAATCGACTAAATCGAAGCTTGAAATTTTCACACATTCATGATTACATATTCTAGACAATAAACATCACATTCAAACCTTTCGGTGACTTGGTTTAGCGGTCCCGAAACCACTCCCCGACTAGGGTCAATTTTGGGCTGTCACAACTCTCCCTCACTTAAGAAATTTTCGTCCTCGAAAATCTTACCGGTAAATAGGTTTGGATATCGTTCTTTCATCGAGCTCTCGGGTTCCCAGGTTGCTTCCTCGATCCCGTGTTTGAGCCACAACACCTTAACCAAAGGAACCCTTTTATTTCGCAACTCTTTCACTTCACGAGCTAGGATACGAATCGGTTCTTCTTCATAGCTCAAGTCAGATTGAATTTCAACTTCTGAGGGATTAATCACATGTGACGGATCGGATCTATAACGTCGAAGCATTGAAACATGGAAGACATCGTGCATCCTTTCAAGTTCAGGGGGCAAAATCAATCTATATGCAACCGGCCCCACTCGTTCGGAAATTTCGTACGGCCCAATGAATCTTGGGCTCAACTTGCCTTTACGGCCAAATCTGAGTACCTTCTTCCAAGGTGACACTTTAAGAAACACTTTATCTCCCACCTGATATTCAATGTCCTTTCGTTTTAAATCCGCATACGATTTTTGACGATCTGTGGCTACCTTTAGACTTTCACGGATTACCTTTACTTTTTGTTCGGCATCTTTAATCAAATCAACTCCGAAAATTTTACTTTCACCAAGCTCGGTCTAAAACAATGGCGTACGGCATTTACGACCGTACAAAGCCTCATAAGGTGCCATCTTAATACTTGATTGAAAACTATTGTTGTAAGAGAATTCAATCAAAGGTAAATACCGTTCCCATGAACTACTGAACTCGAGGATGCAACATCTCAACATATCCTCAAGTATCTGAATTATCCGCTCGGATTGACCATCGGTTTGGGGGTGAAAAGCGGTGCTAAATTGCAGCTTGGTACCCAAAGCTTCTTGCAATTTCTTCCAAAATCGTGAGGTGAATCTCGGATCTCTATCCGACACGATAGAAATAGGTACTCCATGTAATCTCACAATCTGAGAGACATACAATTCGGCTAGTTTATCCAATGAAAGATCCGTACGCACGGGGATAAAGTGAGCCGACTTAGTCAGCCTATCAACAACAACCCAAATCGCATCCTTCTTACTTGCGGACAATGGCAGTCCGGACACAAAGTCCATTGTGACTCGGTCCCATTTCCACTCGGGTATCATGATCGGCTGAAGTAACCCTGAAGGCACTTGATGTTCCGCTTTCACTTGTTGACATATTAAACATCTCGAAACAAAGTTGGAGATGTCTCGTTTCATACCATGCCACCAAAACCGACGTTTCAAGTCGTTGTACATTTTCGTGCTCCCCGGGTGAATTGACATTCGGCTACAATGGGCTTCGTTCAGAATCATCGGAATGAGTTCCGAATTCCTTGGAACACACAAACGACTTCTAAACCTCAAACAACCATCATCATCAATCTGAAACTCCGATTCCTTGTTCGGAACACACTCAGCTCGTTTTGCAACCAATTCATCATCGACTTTCTGAGCTTCACGAATTTGATGAGTCAATAATGGTTTGGCTTTTAATTCAGCTACTAACACATTGTCAGGTAGAACAGACAAGTGTACATTCATCGCTCGCAAAGTAAATAGTGATTTCCGGCTTAAGGCGTCCGCAACCACATTAGCCTTTCCCGGGTGGTAATCAATGACAAGCTCGTAATCTTTCAACAACTCAAGCCAACGTCTTTGTCGCAGATTCAAGTCTCGTTGAGTCATCAAATATTTGAGACTTTTGTGATCCGAAAACACATGGCACTTCTCACCAAACAAATAATGTCGCCATATTTCCAATGCAAACACAATGGCGGCTAGTTCGAGATCATGGGTCGGATAATTTCTCTCGTGTGGCTTCAATTGTCTCGACGCATAGGCCACAACTCGACCTTCTTGCATCAATACGCAACCCAACCCAAGTAGGGATGCGTCACTATAAATGACAAACTCTTTACCCGATTCAGGTTGCACCAAAATTGGAGCTTCAGTCAAATGAGTTTTCAGTTGATCGAAGCTTTTCTGACATTTCTCCGTCCATTCGAACTTAACATCCTTTTGAAGTAGCTTCGTCATTGGTGTGGCTATTATCGAGAAACCTTTGACAAATCGTCGGTAATAACCGGCGAGCCCTAGAAAGCTCCGGACTTCGGTAACATTTCTCGGAGGCTTCCAGTTAAGTATTGCTGAAATTTTGCTCGGGTCAACTCGAATACCCGATGCGGATACCACATGACCCAAGAAGCTAACCTCTCTTAACCAGAACTCACACTTACTGAACTTAGCATATAACTGCTTATCCCGCAAAATTTGCAACACTAGCCTCAGATGCTCAGCATGTTCGGTCTCATCTCTTGAATAGACCAAGATGTCATCAATAAACACAACTACGAACCGATCCAAATACGGCCTGAAGATCCGATTCATCAAATCCATAAACACCGCAGGGCCATTAGTGAGCCCCAACGGCATCACTAAGAACTCGTAGTGACCGTACCTCGTTCTGAAAGCAGTTTTGGGTACGTCCGAATCTCGAATCCGCAACTGATAATAACCCGATCTCAAATCTATCTTTGAAAACACCGATGCTCCCTTTAATTGATCGAACAGATCATCAATACGCGGTAACGGATACTTATTCTTTATCGTCACTTTATTCAGTTGACGATAGTCAATGCACAACCTCATGGTTCCGTCCTTCTTTTTCACGAACAATACTGGTGCACCCCAAGGTGAGAAACTCGGTCGAGCGAAACCTCTATCCGTCAATTCTTGCAACTGAGCTTTCAACTCTTTTAACTCGGTTAGTGCCATACGATACGGAGCGATCGAAATTGGCGTAGTTCCAGGTACAAGCTCAATACCAAACTCTACCTCCCAAACAGGTGGCAAACCCGGTAACTCTTCAGGAAAAACATCCGGGTATTCACAAACCACCGGCACCGATTCGGGTTTCTTTTCTAACTCCTTGTCATCAAGTACATAAGCGAGGTATGCTTCGCACCCTTTCCTTACATATTTCTGGGCCAACATTGCTGATATTACAGCTGGCAACCCCCCTTAAGTCCGCAGACTCAACTCGGATTATTTCGTTATTTGCGCACCTCAAATCGATAGTCTTGCTTTTGCAATTCACAACCGCCTCATGCGCGGTTAACCAATCCAAACCAAGAATAACATCAAACTCGTCGAACGGCAAAAGCATCAAATCGGCCGGAAAACAGGATTCTCGGATTATTAGAGGGCATCTCTTACACACTTTATCAACAAGTACGCATTGACCCAAAGGGTTTGATACTCGAATTACGAGCTCAGTAGACTCAACAGGTAGAGTCTTACTGGTTGCTAAGGTTTCGCATACATATGAATGAGTAGAACCAGGGTCAATCAATGCAATCACATTAGTATCAAAGAGAGTGAAGGTACCAGTGATGACGTCGGGGGAGGATGCCTCCTCTCGTGCGCGAATGGCATATGCTCTAGCAGGAGTACGGTTCTCGGCTCGATCGGCCGTATCAGAGGCCCCCCTCTGACTACCACCCCTGCCTCCTAAAATTCTCGGTGGTCTACCTCTAGATGTCACTCCACTAGGTCTTGCACCTTGAATCTTATTCTTCTCATCCAGCTCCGTGCAATCTCTAATGAAGTGGTCCTTCGAACCGCATCCGTAACGGGCCCTGCTAGTAGACTTGCCCCAACATTCACCTAGGTGTCGTCTTCCACATTGGGGACATTCAGGTTTCTCGTGACGATTATTGCCCACACTAGCTACCGAAGTAGCTCAGGAGCCCATCGATGGTCTTGCCCTGATGGAAATTCCCGCAGTCGCCCTCGACTTATTAATGTCCTCCCTGAACTTCTTTACAGCTGAGAACGGAGCTTTACCCGTCGATCTTTTACGATAATCTCTAGCTTCAAATTCAGCCTTCCTCTTCTCCTTTCCAAGTTCTTCCGCCTTGCGGGCTCGTTCGACTAGTGTTACGAATTCTTTTATTTCCAAAATACCCATTAGTAGCTTTAAATCTTCATTCAATCCTTCCTCGAATCTTTTGCACATAGCAACCTCATCAGCTACACACTCCCGGGCATACCTACTGAGTCTTACGAATTCATGTTCGTATTCAGATACAGTCATACGGCCTTGCTTGAGTTCCAAGAACTCCTTACGCTTCTGATCAATGAACCGTTGGCTAATAAATTTCTTTCGGAATTCCGTTTGAAAGAAGTCCCAAGTTACTCGCTCGTTCGGGACTATGGAAATCAAGGTCCTCCACCAATAGTAGGCTGAGTCTCGTAACAAAGATACAGCACATTTTAGACATTCGTCGGGTGTGCATGACAATTCATCGAACACCCGAATGGTGTTATCAAGCCAGAACTCGGCCCTTTCGGCATCATCAGTTACTATGGCCTTGAACTCCTCGGCCCCACGCTTCCTAATCAAGTCTACAGGTGGCTTACTCAGCCTCACAGGATCAGCGACTGATGGCATTACAGGCTCTTGGGGTGGATTATTCAAATTTGGGAATTGTTGGACAGCCGGGTTGGTTCGGGCATATTGCGCGACCCACTCATTCATCATGGTAAAGAAGGCTTGTTTAGCCCCCTCACCTTGATTATTCGCAGATGACTGAGGTTCAACAGGCGGCGTCCCTTGTGCAGGAGCAGCCGCTACACTCTCAACGTCATCCGCTAGGGTTCTTTCTTCACCGGGGTCCATTTACTAATCAAAACAAAAACATTTCAACCGTCAGAAGTCATCACACATTTAAACATTAACATTCGGCATGTATAGCTAGACTCATACGTGCTATGGTAGTCCTAGAACCGACTAAACCATAGCTCTGATACCAATCAAATGTAACACCCCGAACCCGAAACCGACACCGGAGTCGGACACGAGGTGTTAACTGACTTTAACCCCTTATAAAATTTATTTTCCAGACACTGCCCAATCTGTGTACCAGTCGTTTTAAAAACCATATCTTGAGTTTCGTAACTCGAAAATCAGTTTCGTGATTTTTCCCAGAAACTAGACTCATGTGCCCATCTATGTATTTTTTTCTAGAATTTTTAGTCGGGCCAATTAGTACAGTTTATTAGTCAAAGTCTCCCATGTTGCAGGGGTCGACTACACTGACCTTTTCCCATTACGACTTGGATATCTCCCCGCACGGGGCTTCAATACTGATGCCGTTTGTTTCTATGAAAACTAGACTCAGAGAGGAATCTGTACATATATGGTACGACCCCTAATTATCTCTGGTTAATTTATAATGAATTTCCAAAGTCGGAGCAGGAAATCCAGAAACCGTTCTGGCCCTGTCCCACAAAAATCTGATTATCTCTTAATATACTGCCCATATGATCTTTTCGTTACTTCCTCATGAAAACAGACTCATCGAGCTTCGATTACATAATTTATTCATCAATTAATTCCACTCCTACTATTTTTAGTGATTTTTCAATCTCATGACACTGCTGCTGCCAGCATCTGTTACGAAAGTAACTAGGTCCATTTCATGCCTACCCTTGATCCAACTCAATCGAACATTCGTGCCATTTTCGCATGGCTTAAAGTTTACATGTCAAAGTTCAAACACAACGTAATAGCTTATACATGCCAAAATGTTCTTCTAAGCCAACTAAGAAGAAAGTACCAAAACTTGCTATCCGGTGTGATGACTTCGATGACGGCCTGACCCCTCAAAAATAGATGAGTCCAAGCAACCTATAATGGGTGACAAGGAAACACCGAGTGAGTTTATAACTCAGTAAGTCATAAGCAATGCACTACCATCCATCAATAACATTATCACAAGAGGAAACAAAATGGAACGAGACAATTTACTCCATCCATACCGAACCATACCATAGTTCCTCCAACCTATCGATTCCGTTTCATATCAATTCATGCATTCACATTCCATATACTCATCAATAGGACATTGAGGCATTTTCATAAATCAATTTATTTTCGTTACAATCAAACGACTAAACGGCCTTTCACCCATCCTACGATAAATTTTATGTACGTGACTTCAAGTATATTTGTCACATAGGTTCAAACTTACCGAGCTCAACACCAAGTATAAGCATAGCACCTATTAGCCATGTACTCAAGACACTTACCCGATCCGCTGTCCGCGATCGACTCAATAGTGTCGCACACATAGTGTCCATAATGATTCACGAATGTATATTGAGTCCGCACACTCAATGCTATATAATCAACTCGCACACTTAGTGCTACGTAATCAAATCGCACACTTAGTGCTACATAGTCAAACTCGCACACTTAGTGCCGCATGGTCAATTCACACACTTAGTGCATCATATTCATTTCGCACACTTAGTGCAACATAGTCAAATCGCACACTTAGTGCTGTACAATTTAATCCCGCGCACTTAGCGCCAATCTCATGGTCATAAATGGTTATACCCGCACGTTTAGTGCCGAGATCAACAACTCAGTACATCTTACCTCTTTTCATTCAACAATTTCATCATCACATACGTACATGCATATATATATGTATATTTATTCATTCCATTCAGCATCAATACATAAACATTATGACCATTTGAAATGATACCAACTACATGCTTAATGACTTACTTTATGTTGGGTAAAATAATTCCGAGTCGGCTACTCGATGACCTTCGATTTCCCCTTGTTGGACGCCTCTCCTTTAGGTTCTTGAGCTTAAATAAACAAATCAACTAGTTTAATTACCTTGCTAGTTATTTATAAAAATACACATATCATCCCAACTCGACACAAGAGTCAAATTCATCACTCAAACATTCACACCAATCTATTTGAATATTTTGGCCGAAACCCTCAATTGGCTATCATAGCCTTAATATTTCAATATAAACATGTATACATCAAAGGCAATTTTAAACACTTAACCCTTATACTCAATAATGAAACCAAACCGTATACCTAATTATTAAACACATCACTTCCAAATGCATGTATTAACTAACATATATCCAATCCACATGCCAAGTTACCATGAATAAATTAAACTTATATATATATAACCTTTCATACCCTTGTATCTAATGTCATAAGAATAGCCGAATGTCCAAATTAACCAAGCTTAAAGATTTAACCTTCAACACTTTAATATTCCACAACCTATTCTTCAAGGCTTCAAATATAAAGTGATTAACATTTATACTCTTATGCCGAATTAGCTAACACTTTTAATCCATAGCCGAATGTCATTAAACCTAAACCACCATGAAAATTTTACTTATCACCTCATACCTTATTATCAAATTGAACTAATTATGCTTATAAAAATGATATCAAACCGAAACCTTTTGATAATTAAGCCTCTAATTATTTATTTCAATTACCCAAATGAAATTTTCTCACATTTAACGCTTATTTACCAACCAATTGTTGAAGACAAACAAAATCTCATTTCCTCCCTTGACAACCACAACCGAAAGCTCAAATCAACCTACTTGGCCAAACATCAAACCTCCTAACAATCAAAACTTAAGCCATGGAATGATTAGAACTTGAACTAACCATCTTCTTTATACAAAATTTTCCAAGGGTTTCAAGGTACTTACCTTTTCTTAATCCTCATCCAAACCGAACATAAGCAAGAGAACTCTTTCTTCTTCCTTTGATTTTTCGGTCAAGAAGAGCAAAGAGGATGAAGCCTTTTTTTTTTCTTCTAGTTTCGGCAAAATGGGGGAGCAAGGATGAAACAACTTTGGTTTCTCCTCCCACTCCCCTCATATTTTATTGTTCTTAACACAACATGTTGTCATAAACTTTTTATAATATGTTTTACCCATCACCATTTGCCTATCCACTTTGTCATGGCCGGCCACTACTATTTAGGGAGGGGGAATTTGACATGCAAGTCCCCTTTTTCTTCCACATGCACTAATAGGTCCTCATGCATTGACCTATCACATTTTAAAATTTTCTCATATAAGTCCTATTGACTAAATTCACATGCAATCGACTAAATCGAAGCTTGAAATTTTCACACATTCATGATTACATATTCTAGACAATAAACATCACATTCAAACCTTTCGGTGACTCGGTTTAGCGGTCCCGAAACCACTCCCCGACTAGGGTCAATTTTGGGCTGTCACATACTCACCACCCGAATCACTCTGAAATTACTTAATAGATTTGCCAAATTGAGTCTTGACGAACTAATGAAATTGAAGAAAACATTCCACAGCTTGAGATTTCTATCGTAAAAGATAAATCCAGGTGAATCTAAAACACATGTCAATAAACGAAACGTAATACCGCTTATCATCACATGCAACTGACCTAGGTTCCCAAGGTCCTTGGTTAATCTATGACCAATATTTGACTATTCAACCTTGGACTAAATATTTCAACCCTTTGCAGCCTTACACGAGTATGGTGATGGCGTGGGTTAGGTTGCTGGGTTTTCTTGGTTTTCTATACAAGAAAATTTTTTTTGAAGAGATCGGTGGATTGTTGGAAAGGTGGCCAAATTAAACTTTAATACGAACAATCGAACTAGGGGACGGCCTGCTCGAATGGTCGTCTATGTGGATCTTGATAAGCCTTTGATATCTTAAGTTTTAGTGAATGGAGCTATCGAAAAGGTGGAATATGAATCATTACCTAAGATATGCTTTGCTTATGGGAAATATGGGCATGTCAAATATATGTGTTCCTTACCTAGTAAAAATCAGTTGGAGGGGGAGAAGAGAACGAAATCTGTTCGAAACGAGAATACTAGCATCAAAGATCGATCAGACTATGGTCTATGGATGATTGTAGAAAAGAAATCAAGGTGAAATTTTAGGGATTTTAAAAATCAAAAGGCTGGAATCTCGGGAAAAGAATCTTTAAGATCTAGATTTGTTGTTTTAATAGATTTGGGGAGACAACATGATAAGGGACCTGAGGTCAATTGAATTAATTTGGGAGTAGGTGTAGTGGTGAAGGAGAATTTGAAGGAGAAAGGGGAAAATTCGGGGGCAGGTATTAAGATTTCGGGGGGTTTTAATTCTGGTGTAGGCTCTAAAGGGGTGAACATTTAAAGGCCAATGGGAGTTGATAACCAAAGTTTTTGGATGACAATAAAGGAGTTGGGCAAGGCACATTGGGTTTGGATAAGCCGGATTCAGTTTTGAAATTTTTGGGCAAGAGGCCCATGGTTGAAGACGATAGAAGCGTTGTTTTGTTTTCAGCTCCCTTATCAAAAGGTGCAAGTGAAGCAATTTTAGCGTGTTTAAGGGACTCTAGAGTAGTGGAAAATAACAGCAATGGCCCCTCCCACGTTTCAACTTTGCATACTGACCTCGTAGTGTCTAAGCTTGACTCTAGCCATGTGCATAGTTTGTAAGACCCCTAGCCCGTATCCATTGCCAGAATAGAGCTACGGAACATTATCGGAGGTTAACATCTCACACGAACAAATATTCAAAAGATTCAAAACATAACATAAATCATAGCAATATTATTCGAAATCATACATATTATCCCTTATACGAGCTCTCGAGCCCCTAAAAACACATTAGAAATGAATAGGGACTTAATCGAAAACATATAGAATTTTTTGGAAAAAGTTAAAAAATTTCATACTGCAGGGGTCACATAGCCGTGTGACTCACACGGCTGAGACACATGCTCGTGTCTCAAGATGTGTGGGCATTTGAAGTAGGGATACATGGCCGTGTCCCAGCTCAAGTCCGTGCCCGTGTAACTCTCTGACTTGGGTTACACAACCAAGCCACACATCCGCGTGCCAGCCCATGTATCCTTCGAAATAGCCTCACACGCCCATGTGCTAGGCCGTGTAACTGCTTGACTTGCAACCCTTTGTAAGCTACAGGGGACACACGGCCATGTCGCATGGCTGTGTGTCACACACGACTAAGACACACGCCCGTGTCTTAGGCCGTGTGGACAAGAAATAGGCCATTTTCAAGCCATTTCTTTCACCCAAATTGTGCACACTCATGAAACTCAAATGCACCCAATTCAAGCCTCCAAAATGTACCTAAAATGTGCATAATCAAGGTATAACAATATGATACCAATTAATACAACTAATATGACCTAAGGCACCTCAATTTACATGACATTAAACATATCCAAGTACAAGAATAATCTAGTTATTATCAACTTAATATTTACAACCTAAATTCCATACCATTTCATACTACATTTGGCACATTCAAACATACCAAAATGGCCATTCATAACATGTATTCAATTGACCATTTCAACACACACCAATCAACTACCAAAATTCCAAAATGTTAACAATCATAAAACCATTTATAATTGCCAGAATAACAACAAAACCTTTCACCTAGGATACCATATTTACAAACCAAATCTATTGGCCATTTCATCCAAAAACAGAATACCTATACATGCTATTATAACCAAGACTTAAAAACGTAAAAATCTACCGATATAGCCGATGGATAGTATGATAGATCTCTGACGACTTTCCAACTCGAACAAGCTTCCGATTAACTACAAAAAATAGAAAATGAACACAAGGCAAACATGTTATGCTTAGTAAGTTCGTAATATATAATCTATGCTTATCAGTGTATTACATAATCTTAAAACACATATGTATCAATCCAACATAAGAATAAATGATTCATAAGCTTAAATCATATGAATTCATACTTTTCATTGTCATGAAAACACATACTTCCTACCTTCCATAGTAATAAGGTAAATTACATTGAAAGCTCTTACTGAAGCTCACACGAACTAAAATCACGATGGTTTTTACCATCCCTTTCCATAGTTCGATAGTCGAAGCTATCCCTTTCATATTTTGATGGTCGTCACCATCCCTTTTCATAGTCGATGGTCATCACCATCCCTTTTCATAATTTGATAGTCGAAGCTATCCCTTTTCATAATTCGATAGCCGAAGCTATCCCTTTTCATAGTTTGATGGTCGTCACCATCCTTTTTCATTGTTGATGGTCATCACCATCCTTTTTCATAATTTGATAGTCGGAGCTATCCCTTTTCATAGTTCGATAGTCGAAGCTATCCCTTTTCATTGGTCTATTGAGACACAATTTGATATTATAGAATAATAGCATTTAAAACATAATTTAAAATACTATTTAAACGTACTAACTTACCTCGACGATAAAATGTAGAAATGAAGTTTATTAATCCGAAGCTTTTTCTTTACCTCGATCTAAAGCCATACGAGGTCTATCTTGATCTAAATGAATAAATTCAATCAATTTAATAACCATTCTATTAAATTCAATCCAAATTCATATTTTTGTAAAATTATGCTTTTGCCCCTATTATTTTGATTTTTTTACAATTTAGTCCTTAAGCTTGTAAAATGAAATTCATGCAATTTCACCCCTACCCAAGCCGACCCGAATTTCATACAAGCTCATAACAGCACATAGATTTCATTATTTCTTAAATTACACCATGAATATTTCTCATTTTTTAATTTAATCCTTAATTGACAAATTCATTAAAAATCAATTTACAAAAGTTTATTTAACTAGGATTCATTTTCTACCATCAAACTTCACAAACAATATGAAGTCGTTCATGGAAATACTTTATTATTTCAACAAATTTACAAATTAGTCCTGGGATAGCTAGATTAAGCTACAACGACTTCAAAAACATAGAGATCATTAAAAACGAGACCAAAATACATACTATGCAATCAAATGGAAGTGGTCGAACCCTAGCTACGGAGGTTTGATAGTTTCGGTTGAAGAGAACCAATTTAGAAGATGATATCCATTTTTTTCTTTAGTTTTTTTATGATTTTTAACCTTTATTTAGTAAATTACTTATTTAACCTTTTAATACATTAAAAATTTCATTAAAACCAAGCCATAAACATCCACGAACTTTATTAATGGTCTAATTACCATATAAGAACTCTCACATTACAGTTCTATAGCCATTTGATTCCTTTAGGTACTAGAACTATACTTTTGCACCTTTTATGATTTAGTACTTTTTATCGAATTAATCATGCAAACGGTAAATATTTTCATTCTAACATGCTGTAGACATTAAAATAATAATAAAATAAATATTTTCATGTCAGATTTGTGGTCCCAAAATTTCTGTTTTGATTTCACTAAAAATGGGTTGTTACATAATTCTTTTTATGACCATTTTCTAATGGCTACTACACAGTTTAACCCCACTTTCAAAGGATCGATGGAGAAGGCAGTAGAGTTAAATCCTATCGTGTTATACCCAGGTAAACATTCCGCGATTACGTTCAAGGAAAATTAAAACCCAAATATTGGTAAATTAGGTTCAAAAGGGCGTGGTTCGGGTGATAAAAGAGGCTTGTCTAGAGGAGTAAGGAAGCTCAATCGGACCATTGGGGAACGAGGGGAGTTATTTAAATTAGCGGGAACTTCCAAAGTACCGTTATGTGAATCGATGCACTCAATGGGCGAGTTAATCAATGGTCAACTGAATATGGATGTTGGAACTAGAGTTAATGATCAGTAAAGGTTAGTTTTGGTTTTTCTGTTTTCTTATGAATTTATCAATATTTTCTTAGAACTTCTAGAGTTGTGCTAATGGTACTTTTCCACAAATTCTCTGTGAATACAAATTGGAACATAAGCCAAATATTGTCAGTCTTCTCAAGACAAGAGTTAGCGGGAGTAAGGTAGATAATATTATTACTAAACTGGGTTTTGATCATTCTCACCAGGTTGAGGCAATTGGGTTTTCTGGGGGCATCTTGATCGGTTGGAAGAAGTCAGTTCAAGTGGAAATTTGTTGTAACTACGCTCATTTTATCTTAATTTAGATTATCAGTGTTATTTATTCTTAGCCTATTTTCATCGCTTTTGTCTATGAAAGCCTAGATAGTCGAAAAAGGAATAACTTATGGGAATGTTTAAGGTCTATTATTCCTCTTAGTACTGTACCTTGGCTTGCAATTGGTGAATTTAATGCTATCCTATCATCTAGTGAAAAGAAAGGTGGTCGTAATGAGAAGAGGAGATGTTCGTTTTTTGGTAACTTTATAGAGGAGGTCGATTTGCAAGATTTGTGCTACATGAGTCCTTCCTTTACTTGACAAAGAAAGGGAATTTTTGAGTGACTTGATAGGGCGATAGGAAATGGTGCTTGGGTTAAAGCATTTCCATATTGTTCTATAACTCATCTTCCTAGGTTGAAGTCCAACTAAAGGTCGTTACTCTTATTTATTTGACCGAAAATTATCTTGCCCAGAGGGAGATCTTCTAGGTTTTTTGTTGGGTGGGTGGAGCATCATTCGTTCTCCAATTTTGTTAAGGAGAATTGGTCATTTACCGATAACATGACTGAGTCTCTGTCTAACTTTATGTCAAATATTATGATTGGAATAAAATTGTGTATGGGCATATTGGGATTCATAAAAGACAATTGTCGCAAAAATTGGCTGGGATTTAAAGGGCGCTAGAGAAAATGCAGTCTGGTTATTTAGTTAATAAGGAAATTCAGCTTCGTGAGGAACTTAACACTATCTTTCACCAAGAAGAACTTTTATGGAAACAAAAAGTAATATGTGGTTGGTTGCATTTGGGTGACCGTAACACTAAATTTTATCATTCCTGTACTATGCAAATAACGAAGGAAAATAAAATATCTGTCTTGTAAAATGAGAATGGTTGCATTTGTTGTAGACAAGTTTCAAATAAAGTTTCAGGGATGGGATGCAAGACAATTATCTTTTGCTGGTAATGTTACTCTAGCTCAATCAGTCTTACTTTCAATTCCCAATTTTTTTCATGTACTCTTATAGTTCCACAAAAGATTTGCAATGAAATTGAAAGTTGGATCAGAAAATTTATTTGGGGATAGATTAGGAGTAATAAGAAGATATCATTAGTAAGTTGGCAAGAGGTTTGTCAACCAAGGGTTTGTGGTGGTTTTGGTTTTTGCCAATTGATGGATCAAAATAATTCTTTTTTGCTTAAACTAGGTTTCAATATTGTGACAAATACTAACTCCTTATGGGTTTGTATTCTCATATCCAAGTATGGGGTTAAGAAAGGTGTTCCTAAAGCTATATCTAGCGAAAATTATTATTTATTTTGGAAATCTTTTTCAAAGATCTGACCTTTATTACGAGAAAATTTATTTTGGTTCATGGGTGATGGAAGAAGTGTTAGATGTTGGAAGGATGTCTGGTTACCAGATATTGGACCCTTGATCAACCAAATCCCTTCTCATGTTAACCTTGGTATGGATTGTATTCTTAGAGACATGGTCACAGATGAAGGCTTGTGGAATTTGGAGCTATTCAGAGTTTTGCTATCTAACGACATTATTAAATACATTGTAAGTATCCCTCCCCTACATCCTTTTGTAGGGGCTTGATAGACTGGCTTAGGCAAGGGCAAAATTAGGGGAGTTCTCTATTAAAAGTGCTAATACAATGCTTGGAGAGAGATCTTGGAATCAAAGGGGAGTATATTAGAAATTGGCGTAGAAGTTTTCGGGTCCTCAGAGAATCTGAATGTGCATTTAGCTCGTTCTTCAACATAGGTTACTCACATAAGTTGAGAGGGTAATGAGAGGTAATAGGGTGGATGAAATTTTTCAAATTTTTCGGCATAATTCGAAAGATATTATTCATGTTATTAGAGATTACCTTGCGGCTAAAAGGGTTTGGTCGTAGATCATTCTAATTGACAAACATGATTGTTTCTTCTCCGGAGATGTACAAGAATGGCATACTACTAATTTGGGAAATAGACATAACTTTTCCTTGGGGGCTATTGAATGGCCATGTTTCTTTGGACTAGTCGCTAGGTTTATATAGAAAAACATGAATCTCTTCATTTTTCACAATACATTATGAAGCATTGACGAAATAGTCAAATTTTCTTACAAGTAGGCCTTGCAATATACTTACGCAAACAAGGACGACCATGTTAGTTCAACAAACATACAAGCCACATCACCTTTTTCAGGGAATTATATCCGGTTATATTATGATGGAGCAATTAAGATAAACTCAGGTGAGGATGTGGCAGGAGGAGTGGTAAAGGATAGCCATGGACATTGGATTCTTGAATTTAATAGGAGGTTGGGACTTTGCTCTGTATTTAATGCAAAGTTATGGTCTATATTGGATGGCTTGATTGTTATCCGTAATAAGAGATGGGAGAAAGTGTCAATTAGGACAGATAGTTTGGAGGTTATTTAGGCTATTAAAGAAGCATTCTCAAGGCCTTCTTATTCAACACCTATCAGATATATTCAACAAATTTTGGTGAGAATGATGCAATGAAAACTTTTATATGTTTCTAGGGAAATGAACACAGAAACAGATTGCATCGCGAAGTTAGCTTTCGATAGCAATGAGGGTCTGCATTTGTTTGCGAAGAACACACTATTTTAAGTAGTTGAATGTGATTTTGCATTGGGTTCTATTTAACACAAAAAAATCATAAAAAATTTAAAATTATTAACAATATATTTTAGAAGTATAAAAATATTAAACTTAAAAAAATTATATATATAAAAATTATGAAAAAATTCATAAAAAATAAGAAAAATCTAATAAATTATAAAAATATTATAATAACCAAAACATTTAAAACTTATAAAAATTATAAAAAAATTCATAAATTCTTATAAAAAATACAAAGCAAGTTCAAATAAATTATAAAAAATAATATTTTTTTAGAAAATATAAAATATTAAAAATATTAAAAATTATTTATTGGTCCTCATTTTGAAAATTAAAATGAACATGTGACATTAGACTAATCGTTAGATAGTGAAAATAGTTGTCAAAATATTTCACATTGACATATATTAATATTATCAGCCTGGGATAATAAAAATTTGATTTTGTAGTATGTAATGCCAAAATATTTTATATCATACAATACTAAAAACAATTTTCAATTTTACTTTAGATTCTATATGCCTTAATTCTTAATTGAAAATAAGTTGAAACATTAAATTGCATATATTTGACGCATGCGGGATAGGAAAACTCTTGTATATACTAAAACATATATGAACTTAAAAAAAATAGTTTTAACAGTAAGATTGTTAGTTGACATTTGTCATAACAACTTAATGGCACTAAAAAAATAAGGTAAAGAGACAAAAACGGAGAACAAACTTAAAAAATATTTTCTATATTTTCCAATCTATTTTCTGAACTTCCAAAGAAGCCAATATATACAACCTCAATGGCTAACAGCTCACTAACAAATAAGCAACTAAATTGACAACAACCTAACCGACTAACAGTATCCTAAGGTATACTAATATGCATCCATCTCCTTAACAGGCAAAACCCGAAGAAAATGTCAAAAACGAGTAAAAATTGATACAGAAAGAGGTTTAGTAAGAATATCAGCGACTTGATCACAAGCTGGAACCTCACCAACCACAATAGAACCACTGGCAATCTTTTCACGAACAAAAAATAAATCTAACTCAACATGCTTGAACTTCGAATGTAGAACATGATTAGCGGCAACCGCAACAGCACCAGAATTATCACACCAAATATTTGGCGTATCAACAGACTTAACTTGTAATTCTTGAAGTAACGACAATAGCCATGTAACCTCACTTTTAACCGCAGCACAACTCCTATATACAGTAGACCTAGCCACCACTTGTTGTTTCTTTGTGCACCAAGACACCAGAGTATTTCCAAAATAAACACATAACCCAGAAGTTGATCGCCGTTCATCAAAATCCAATCCCCAGATCGCATCAGCATACCCAACTAACGACAGACTGGTTGTTGGACGAAAAACGAGCCCAAAAATAAGGGTGCCTGCTAAATATTGCAAAACACGATTCAAAGCTTCATATGAACATTAGTGGGACTATGCATAAACTGACATATTCGATTGACAGCATACGTAACATCAGGCCTAGTAAGTGTAACATATTGTAATCCACCAGCAAGACTCCTATATTCAATTGGATCTTCCAAACAATCGTCATCAAACTTAGACATAACAAATGAACTAACCATCTGTGTATGAACACTCTTCGCATTCTCTATTGAACAGCGAACAAGAATATCTCGTATATATTTCTTCTGACACAAATGAAGACATCTTGACGAAGAACGAACAACCTCAACGCCAAGGAAATAATGAAGCTCTCCCATGTCCTTAAGCGAGAATTCTTTGTTCAGCAACTGAACAAACCATTCAATAACAGAGGCCACACTACCAGTGACAATAATATCATCAACATACACAAGAACATAGACCGTTGAATCTGGCTTGACTCTAACAAACAACGAGGCATCAGACTTCGAGGCAACAAAACCCAGAGAAACAAGAAACGTCTTCAGCTTCTGAAACCAAGCACGGGGAGCCTGACGAAGTCCATACAACGCCTTTTTTAGAGGACAAACCAAAGGTTTACCATTGATGTCATAATGAACATATCCCAGAGGTTGTTGCATAAAAACTTTAGAATCAAGATCACCATTTAGAAAAGCACTATTAAGATCCACTTGCCGAAGCGACCAGCCCCTGGAAATAGCAATAGACAAAATAATTCTGATAGTAGCCGGTTTAACAATAGAGCTAAACGTTTCCATAAAATCACATCCCGGAACCCGAGAACAACCTTTTGCAACTAATCGAGCCTTCCGACGGGCAATAGTACCATCATAATTCCTTTTAGTTTTGAACAACCACTTACATCCAATTATTTTATGACCAGATGGAGCTGAAACCAGCTCCCACATAGAATTACGAATAAGAGCATCATACTCATCTTGTGCTGCAGCTTTCCATTCAGCAGTAGTCATAGCTTCCTCAATCGTAGAAGGTTCTAGAACTTCAGCAGTTAAAGGTTTAGGCTTAAAAACACCAGGCTTAGCCCGAGTGATCATTGAATGAGTATTACGTACAGGATTTTCACTAGTTGAACTATTAGAAGAAGACAAAACACCTTCAGACATTACAGAGTCAGACCGAACATTACTACTTGAAACATCCGGTGACTGAACCAAATCATCATTAGCCATACCTACTTGAGAAGCAGTGGATGGAGCAATGGATGGAGACATCAATTCAACACCTTGAAACAGAGGAGACGACATCAATTCAATACCTTGAAACGGAGGTGATGACGTACAAGCCACACAAGAGGAACAACCGTTGAACTAGTCTGAAGAGAAGATGACTCAAACTTGCCAGAACTAGTCTCCGAAAATAAAAACTGTTGCTCATCAAACACCACATGCCGTGAAAAAATCACTTTACCATTTGGTAAAAGACATTGATACCCTTGGTGACGAGAACTGTAACACAAAAACGTAGATGGCTGAGAACAAAATTCCAATTTACGACCAACAAATGGACGTAAACAAGGGTAACAGCAACAGCCAAACACTCGAAGATAATCATATGTAGGATCATTTCCATAAAGAGCTTGAACAGAGAATGCCCTTTAAGAACAACAATAGGAAGTCGATTTATAAGATGTACGACACAACAAAAAGCATATCCCAGTAGTCCATAGGCATATTTGCTTGAGCTAACAAAGTAATACCCATTTCAACAATGTGTCAATGTTTACGCTCAGCTACACCATTTTGTTCAGACATATACGGAGAAGTCAACTGATGAGCTATACCTTGAGATCTTAAAACAAACGTAAGACGCTGATACTCACCACCCGAATCGCTCTGAAATTACTTAATAGATTTGCCAAATTGAGTCTTTACGAACTATTGAAACTGAAGAAAACATTCCACAACTTGAGATTTCTGTCGTAAAAGATAAATCCAGGTGAATCTAAAACACATGTCAATAAACAAAACGTAATACCGCTTATCATCACATGCAATAGACCGAGGATCCCAAATATCAGAGACAGTCAATTCAAATGGAAGATAGTTAGTGGTCGATATTGGAAAAGGCAACTTATGTGACCTACCTTGCTGACACGCTGTACAAATACCATCAAAACTATATTTATTTGAAACAATATTACATTTATTAAGAATAGTCTTAACTACAGAAGAAGACGGGTGGCCTAGACGATTATGCCACAAAGCAAAAATTGGACAATCTGGAACTTTAGGTTGAATTTGAGAATGAGCAGCAAACAAAACACCATTAGATAAAGACGACACATCTGGTATAGAAAACTGATATAGTCCATCACGAATGCGACCCGTCAGCAACGTCTCTCGGGTCACGGCATCCTTTAAGACACAATGTGTAGAGTGAAACTCAAAGAAAACATCATTATCATGAGCAAATTGTGAGACTGATAACATATTTTTTCTTATACTTGGTACATATAGAACATTAGACAAGTGTAAGACTTGAACTGAGTTGGGATAATAGCATTACCGATTGAGGAAATCTGTGTAGGAGAACCATTGCCCATAAAAAGAGATGACATACCTGAATACGGCGTGACATGACGTAGGGCAGAAACATCGCGACAGACATGAATACTCGCACCAGAATCAGGATACCAAGAAGTGGTACCAATATGACCAGGAACATACGAACCACCCTCCCCAGTACTGGACCCAGGTTGAATAGTACGAATAGGAGAGTCAAAAAAATAAGAGGCATGAAATCACCTAGCCGAGGAAGACCAATACACGGATCGGACCCATCATAAACTTGAGCACGTGGTTTAGTTAACCTTAAAATCGGACCACCACCAACTGGACCAGTAGGACGTATACTCGGACCACACCCAACCGGTCTATACAAACCGGATTCAACATTAGCAAAATTAACATTTTGCCCAGAAAAACTATTTTGCTTATCAACACTCGGCCCAAAAATTCATTTGGCCTATACCCAACATCAGCATTAGTCGACCCATTTTTAAAACACTCATACCGCCATATTGGACTATCATTAAACCCAGGCGTAAATTCACCAGCCTAAGAACGACCGAAATTTTGATCCCCATGTTGACCATCAAACACAACCGGCCCAAGTGGAGCATAACCATAGAAATTTTGGTCAAAATTTGAACCATTATAGCAATGTTGACCAAAACTCACCCTCGGACTTTTCTGTTAACGAAGAGCCTGCCTTTCACCATAACCGCCAAGCGCCGACGATGGAAACCTTTGAGCAGAACACGGAGATACCACTGACGAGCCATTCGAGTCATGATGGTAACGATAATAACACCTTTGCGCAACATGACCAAACCGACTATAGATCTGGCATTGAACGTGAGGTTGAAAACTCCGACCACAGCCATGACTGAATGCACGACCACTACCGCGAACATCTCCCTCATCGGACGGGGAATTTTTAACAACATTCGCAACCAAAATAGCATCTTGAAAAAGCCATGCCTGACGAGCCTCACAATCCACAAGTGCATCAATTAAGCACTGAAAGGAGAGGACGCCAGTTGACAGCCGGGCTGAAGAAATAACGACTTCAAACTCCGACGGAAAACCCACAAACAACACCTCGATCTTCTCTTCTTTTGTGATGCGGGAGCCAGAAGTTTCCAAAATAGCACATAGCTCTTTAATACGAACAACATACGCCTTGACAGAAATATTTCCTTTCTTTAAGGAATGTAACTCATGACGAATCCAGGACTGCTTCGCTCCAGTATCGACAGCAAACAAATGAGTTGCTGTAGTCCATACATCGCATGCTGTGTAAGCATCAGTAAAAGAGGAATGATGTGATGAGCTTATCGTGGACAAAAGCCAAGAAGTAAGGAGACGATCTTGCTGCGTGAAAACCAAAGCAGTAGGATTCGGAGCACGAGAACCACTGGATAACTCAACAAACCCTGACGGCGAAAGCAACGTACCATCTAAAAAAACTAGTAAGACCATATCCATCAGCAATTAACTAGACTTGCTTGTGCCACTGCAGGTAAGTACCATCGTCAAGTTTAGCGATCTCATGCTGAGGAAATGCATTGGTAACTCGATCACCCGTAAACACAATAGGAATCGGATCTCTAGAATTAGTGGAAGCCATGGCCACAAGAGCAACCAACGAATGATACCATGAAAGAATAAGGTAAAGAAACAAAATAGAGAACAAACTTAAAGAAATATTTTCTATACTTTCCAATCTGTTTTCTGAACTTCCAAAGAAGCCAATATATACAACCTCAATGACTAACAGCTCACTAACAAACAAGTAACTAAATTGACAACAGCCTAACCAACTAACAGTATCCTAAGATATACTAATAGACATGTGTATATTACAAACTGTTTCTATGTAGATTAATGATTAATATACGTAACTGAAAAAATTAAGTTAAAAAATAATTATTTAGGTAAAAGCACCTTGAAGACCCTTATATTAGGAGTCAAATTATGTTTTTCCATTTGTATTAAAAATAAACAAATTAATCTCTATATGTTAGATTAAAAAGTAAATTGATCGTTTTGTAAAAATTCAAAGACTAAATACTTAAATTAGAAAAAAAATATATGTATAATTAAAATTTAAAAAGAAAATATTAAAAAAAGGATAATATATTGATTAGTATTTTTACCTGCAGAATTTGTTGGGGGATCAACCCATATATGCAACAAGCCACCACGGAAAAAAGAAAAATAAAATTTGGCATACTAATATTTACGTGGAAAAACCCCTCCGAAGAGGATAAAAAACAACGAATAAAGTAGGCTTCACTAAATGAGTAAATAATCTGAAAGAGTACAATATAGAGATAATGAAAATAGAAACTCCTTGAATCCCGAAAAAGAAAAAGCTCTCTGGCTAAAACACGAAGCTCCCTTAAAACTCTCTCAATCTTCTTTTAATCTTAAATGTGATAAAGATAGGAATTCTATGCTTACTAAGGCCCATTTATGGGCTAAAATTCGTGTGAATTTATGACTAAAATATCCTGAAAATAATCAAAGTTCAAATAGGAAAAGATAAAAGAGTTTATTTGGGAGAAGAAACCCAATTTAAGTTGAAAACATGTCACCATGTCGTGACGTTGCTATTGGTTCGTCGAGATGTCGTGTGTCGCGTCATTGGGACGTTGTCTCTTCATCGTCACAACGACGAGTCTATTTCAAACAAAATGCAAGCCACACTCCATAAATCTCCATATTGACTTGTGTTTTTGAAAGCACCTTTTTTTCGAGCCCTATCAGGGGCCTAACTTGATTTTGCAGGATACTTAACTGAGTCCAAGCAATGCTTCAACTTTGAAACTGCAAGACTTTTAGTTTTCTAAACTGCCAAATCAAAGCTGACTCGTGTTTGCTTCCTATAAACATAGTGCATTATCTTACCAACTCTTACACCCGAAAGAGAACCTCTTCTATTCAAAACGGTCATACCTTTTTCACTTATATGACCAAGTCACCTTTACTTCAAACGAGTTGACTCGGACTCCTTAATAGAAAGGACATTGTTGCTTTATTAGTCACTATTGTACCTTGCAGAGTATATAGATTGTCGGTCTTCTGACCTTTCAGCAAAACGAGAATTTCATGAGATAACTTAATGTCATTTAACTTAATGACGATTTTACAATCTTTCGAGACTAACATACTTAGGGAGATGAAGTTTTTCTTTAAATCAGGCACATGCCTGACATCTGAAAGTGTCTTAATAATTCCATCGTGCATCCTCATTTTAACGGTACCAATACCGATTACCTTACAGGGTGAACTATTCCCCATGAGCACAACCCCACCTTCAACTAAATTGTATGTGGAGAACAAATCCTTGTTTGGACACATATGGAAATAGTACCCCGAATCTAGAATCCTTTCAAACGTAAGTTTAAACCTTTCGAGTCATAGACACTAACAACCAATTTGTTGGAAAAATGGGTTTGAAAAACGCAACAAAAAATAAATTTAGGGAAAAACTAGAGTTTTAAAATTTTTTTCAAAACAAGATCTTGGTTGTTATATTTAAAGTAGTAAACACTTAATTGGAATAGTTAATCTGAAATCAAATTCTTTGGTAGAGTCCCAGTAGGAGTCTAACTCTTCCACTACTCAACCACCAAAGACCAATCGCTCCGGCCACTCAGATACTATCGTCGTAGTCGCTGGCACCGTCGTGTCCAGTCTGTTCAGTTGCTACCGGTTCGGTTTGGGTAAGTGACAACCTAACTAGTCCAGTCTAGCCACCGATTGGATCGTCGGCCCGGTTTCACATACCGAGCCTGATTTGACTACTTTTTGGGTCTTAGTCTCGATTTTGGGTTCGCGGGCTTAATTTACGATATAAGGTCCAATTTTCAAGTTCAATTACCCATTGGGTCAATTTTCTAACTTTAAAATTAATTTAAAAAAATATCATATTAATTTTAATTAATTTTATTAATTTAATTTTACTTGATCAAAATTAATTTTCCCAAAAATCACTTAGATTTTCCAAATTGATTTTTCAAGAAATTTTTTTAATCAAATTCTCTAGTTGAACAGTTCTCACGACTACCTAATTTAATTCCACATCAAATAAATCAACTCAATTAAATTATTTCCAAAGTCTACAATTTTCTTTTGATTCAAATGTAGTTCGGTCAAATTTTGTTGAGCTAGCGGAGGGATTAATCAGACATATACAATTAGGCTCTGGTGATTGTAATTATGTCTAGAAGCATCATTCTCATAATTCACAATTACTTAATCATGGTGTTAGTGCATAAGAAGTACCGTGAATGAAAACTTCTTATTACATACTCTTTATGAAAACAATTCATCCAACTGTTTTATCTAATGACCTCGCTATATGTGTGTTACCCTCATATGATATCCTTGATTCCTTTGAGTTAAATCCGTTCACTCAATACAATCCTATTTTATCTCATTGTCACCATTGTGTCCTCTTAATGATTAATATGATCACTGTCAACAAATGATTGTGATAAGTTGCTCATTCGAGAATAAGCAACCCGTGGCCACATTCCATATTTATCAATCCACATAATGCGAATGAAAGGATATCATTAACTCTTTAATTCAACTATGAATTCCACTATTGCTAGTAAAGCCATGCCATACAGAAGTCATGTACCTAACATACTAGCTATGGGCTCGATCATCTTTAGAGCTTAAGCCTCCACCTATATCAAAACACATGAGTTGCATATGTATGGTTAGTGGCTAATTCAGGTTTTAGGTAAATCACACCATGAATGTCACAAGTGAATTAATTTACAAACGAATTCAGAATTAATTTATCTTGGGTCCAGTCCAATGTATCATTCTACCAATGAATACTTTTATGTTTCTACCCGTAGAGTCAACTGCTTCAATAGCCAAGACTATCCATCTCGCCAATTGGAATTGTAGATGGCATAATAATCCTTCTTAGTATTTGAATCAAATGCTCACTTCGATTCTTTTACAAGATTACAGTCTTATTTAGATTATCTACTGAAGTGAGTTGTCTTTCTCGTAACATAAACATTCTTACAATGCCAGTTATCTCCGGCTTGAACATAAACAATCAATGAGCTAATATTTGCTTGTCACAGTTTCGCTATGCATGTAAAATATAAAAGAATGAAATACAAAATGCATAATAGTGAAATGTGAAATTAACTTTATGTATTTATTCATCATTCAAATAAATAGAAAATAGTTACATGTTTACTACAATATGGTCACATTTCTCAATAATCTCCCTCTTGCCTAGTGAAGTGTTTGTTAAAACTCCTAGTTATAAGAGTCTTAGTAAAAAGATCCAAAAGGTTATTTTCACAAACTAGTTTCATCACATCTACAATTCCTTCGGCTATTGCCTCTTATATCAAGTGATACTTTCGATCAATGTGTTTCGTCCTCTTATGACTTCTCATTTCCTTGGTATTGGCTATTATAGCACTGTTATCAAAATACAGTGTTATAGCGCTTTCCATACCAGGAAAGACTTTAAGATCAATTAAGAACTGTTGAAGCCATATTTCTTCTTTCATTGCCTCAGAAGCAGCCACATACTCGGCCTCCATAGTAGAGTCAGCAGTGCAAGTTTGTTTTACACTTCTCCATACTATGGCTCCACGGCTTAGGATGAATACATTTCCCGATGTTGATTTCCTTGAATCTTTATAGGTTTGGAAGCCTGAATCTATGTATCCAACAGGAGTAAAGTTCTCCCCAGAATACAGAAGCATATAATCCCTGGTTCTTTTAAGATACCTTAATATATGCTTTATAGCTTGTCAATGCTTGATACTTGGATTCGCTTGATATTGACTAACCATTCATACTGTGAAACATATATCTGGACATGTGCAAAACATTGCATACATAAGGCTTCCAGCCGCCGAAGCATAAACCTTAGTCATTTGCTCTTTTTCTTCTGGTGTTTTAGGACAATCATCTAAAGAAAAATGAAAAATTGATGCAGTCGGCTAAACACCTGGCTTCGCATCGGTCATTGCAAAATTTTTTGGTACCTTATCAATGTATGAAGCTTGAGATAGAGTCAATCCCTAAGGATTCAAATTCCAAGAATATAACTAGCTTCACCCAGTGTCTCATAGCTGAGAGCTATTAGCAAGTTTCGTTTCCATTCTCGAAAGTTATCCCCATTTGATTTATTCTAAGTAAGAATGCTAATAAGAGGAGTAGAAGACATTTGAAATGAAAAAATAAAAATAAAGATACACTAATTACTATCTTTGCATTAAGCAAATATTTTTCATTTTAGCAACATATCAAAAATATAATGTGATGTATGCGTCTTGTATTAAAACCTTGAAAAAAATATTTTTTTCGTTGCTACAATCATTCTCACACCGATCAACCATGTTGCCTTAGAGTCCCATGATTAACTAGCAATAACATGGATTATATCCAATTAGTTTGTAAATCTTAATTCTCAAGACTCCACACGAACTAATGACTGTTTAACGTTTGGCCATCATCTCTAGCATAAATATCATTTCTTGGGAAACTATTAAATAAGAGATGATATTGAGTGTGTAACCATTGACTCAACACACTTCATGAACATGCTCTCATTTGTGAGTCATCTTAGGACAATCTCTCTGAAAGTCATGAATGACTAGTTGTCCTTAAAAGGAAGTTTTATCTAGTGAAACCACATGACAAAGTTTACCTTTGGGTACTACCAAGGTAGGAACTGGCTCAAAACTTTATCATGCTATCACTTAGGGACCATCAATAGAGGCAGTAAGTCTTGTTCAAGGATCTTCTCCCACTCAATATTTTAAAAACATGCAAGGTTTTTTATCCAAAATTTCAAGAATGATCATAAAATAGTCCTAGTGACATTTTTACCTAATGTAAATGACATGCTTTCGATATATGCATGGCATGCTATGATAATTTTATAATATTCACATTCATTCACAATAATCAATCAATCATAAAAACACAAAATTTTGATTCTCCATAATTTTTTAAGGGAAAAATCGAAGAAGTGAATATGAACCGTGCACCAGGTAAGGTCCCAATAAAGGGAGGTGAGTCAAATTTGACCGCTTAAAAACTAAGCCTTTTCTAGCCATAGCTAATCCTAGACATGCACATTCTCATTACCACATTTCTTATTTTTTAATCGATCAACTGTGGATCATCTCATATATATATATCACAATTATAACATCATATAATATAAATATTATAAACAATTATAAAATAGATATATAATGAGATAGGTAATTAAAATAAAACTGTCAGCCAAGGTTTCCATGGTTCTATTTCTAGAAAATAAAATTACATAGTTTTTCGCCACAAGGCATTCCTTAGGTCTTCAACCGCCATCGCATTTTTTCCTCGTCATGAACTTCTTTTGGAAAAATTACATTTAAGTTCTATGTTCATTTTCGGTTAACAAGAATTCTATGAATTATTTTAAAAATAACCCTACATGGAGATGATAGTCCACGGTCTATTTCCTAAAAACCACAACCTTGACAATAAAAAAAAATTATATAACAAATATATAATATCACATCTATTCCCATATAGAACTCAAAACATGCATAATACCTAAAGAATGTCACTTTCTATGTAATCAAATCATTCAAGAAGAAGAGAAATTTATTTTGATTATTTGTTTATACTTATAGATAGAACTCAACCTGGCTCAGTATGCCAATAGTTTGAAAAAATGGGTTTGGAAAACGCACTGGAAAATAAATTTAGGGAAACACTAGAGTTTAAATTTTTTTCCAAAATAATATCTTGGTTGTGATATCTAAAATAATAAACACTTAATCAAAATTGTACCTTTTTTATTCGTCTAGGATGAGCACTTCGACCGAGTAGTCTTCTCTGCTATCCTCAAGTTCACGTCTACTGAGTGTGAGCTCGCTTCGAATTATAAAATTTTTCATAAAAATTACAAGTGAGTAATTTTACAATTTCTCTAAACTTTTGGGTCAAGTTGTAAATCAGAAAAATATCTCTAGAAATTTTCTGAAATAATTTCTTCAGAGAATTTTTTCTCTACAACTTTCTCTTGAATTCAAGGGTGTGTAAAATAATGACCAAAGACTCTCTTTATATAGAAGAGTTTAGAGGGTTCAACTATGATTAAAGTTAATCACTTTAATATTAAATTTAATCTAATATTTATCTTGATAAATATTATATTAAATTTAATAATAAATCTTATTTAAATAATATAATGTTTATATACAAGATAAAAATTAAGTTAAATTTAATATTAAGATAATCACTTTAATATTAAATTAATAAAATACTATTAACATAAGTATTAAATTAAATTTAATATTGAACTATTCAAATATTATTATTTTTAGAATAGTTAATCTCAAATCAAATTCTCTGGTAGAGTCCGAGTAGGAGTGTAACTCTTATGGCACCAGGATGCCGTCGTCACAGCTGCTGACATTGCTGTGTCTGGTGATGCAGGTGCGTCGCCCTTATGGCACCTCGAGCTGGTTTGGCTGCTTCCATTTTGGTCTAAGTCAATGACAACCTAACCAGTCTGGTCTAGCCATCATCGGACTGTCGGCCTGGTTTTACATATCGGGCCCGATTCAGTTAGTGTTTGGGTATTGGCCTCAGTTTTGGGCTCTCGGGCCCACTATACGATTTTAGGTCCAATTTTCAAGTTCAATTACCTATTGGGCCAATTGTCTGACTTGAAAATTAATTTCCAAAAATATCATATTAATTTTAATTAATTTCATTAATTAAATTTTACTTGATCAAAATTAATTTTCTCAAAAATCACTTAGATTTTTTAAATTAAAATTTCAAGAAAATTATTTAATCAAATTCTCTAGTTGAAAAATTCTCACGACCACCTAATTTAATTCCACATCGAATAAATCGACTCAATTAAATTATTTCCAAAGTCATAGAATTTTCTTCTGATTCAAATGTAGTTTGATCGTGCTTGTTTTGAGCTGGCGGAGGGACTAATCAGACATATCCAATTAGGCTCTAGTGATTGCAATTATGTTTAGAAGTATCAATCCGGTAATTCGTAATTACTTAATCATGGAGTCAGTCCATAAAAAGTACTATAATTGAAAACTCCTTATTGTATACTCTTTGCAAAACAATTCATCCAACTGTTTTCTACAATGACCTTATCATGTATGTGCTACACTCATATGATATCCTTGATTCCTTTGAGTTAAATCCGTTCACTCAATACAATCCTATTTTATCTCATTGTCAACTTTCTGTCTTCTTAATGATTAATATGACTACTGTCAACAAATGTCTGTGATAAATTGCTCATTCGAGAACAAGCAACCCGTGACCACGTTCCATATTTATTAAGCCACACAATGCCAATCAGAGGATATTGTGTACTCTTTAATTCAGCTATGAATTCCACTATTGCTAGTAAAGCCATGCCATACACAAGTCATGTACCCAACATACTAGCTATGGGCTCAATCATCTTTAGAGCATAAGCCTCCACTTATATCAAGCACATGAGTTGCATACGCATGGTCAGTGACTAACTCAGGATTTAGGTAAATCACACCATGAACGTCACAGGTGTATTAATTCACAAATGAATTTAGAATTAAATTTTCTTGGGTACAGTCCAATGTATCATTCTACCAATGACTACATCTATGTCTTTACCCGTGGAGTCAACCGCTCCGATAGCCAAGACTAGCCCTCCCCCCAATTGGAATTGTAGACGACATAATAGTCCTTCTCAGTATTTTAATCAAATGCTCATTTTGATTATTTTACGGGATTATGAATTCATTTAGATTATCTACTGAAGTGAGTTGTCTTTCTTGCAATGTAAACATTCTTCCAATGCCACTTTTCTCCAGTTTGAACTTAGACAATTAATGAGCTAATATTTGTTTATCACAATTTTGCTATGCATGTAAAATATAAAAGACAGAAATACAAAAAAAACATAATAGTGAAATGTGAAATTAACTTTATGTATTTATTCATCATTCAAATAAATAGAAAATAGTTTCACGTTTACTACAATATAGGGACATTTCCCAACACAATTATCACTCTTGTCTTCGGCTACACTAGCATCGACTATCGCCCTCTTATTGCTCTCAACGGCCCTTTTGTTCTTGTTTTGTAACTTATAACACTCTTCTGAATGTGACCTAACTTCTTGCAATACTCATATGTATTGTCTCAATTCCTCAACTTTGATCCTTTTTTTGCTTCTCTCTACCAAAATCGAGGCTTACTCATTTGACTTTTTATTCGATCCAAACTCATTTTTGAGTTTGTCTCTGCTCAAAAAGTTTCTCTCCACTTCCTCGAACGAGAATGTATCTCTACCATAAATCAGGTTCTCCCTGAAAGACTTATATGAAGGGGACAGATAGCAGAATAACAACATAATGTAATTTTCATCATCTATATTAACCTCAAAGTTCTAAAGATCATTCAAGAGAGTAACGAATTAATTGATGTGACCCCTAAGGTAGTCACCTTTGGACATACGATATGTGTATAAACATTGTTTCAGCACCAATCAATTAGCTAGAGATTTTGTCATATATAGGGTTTCTAACTTTCTCCATAAAGATTTAGTCGTTTCCACTAAAAACACCTCCTGCAACACATTGTTTGTGAGGCACAACTGAATTGTTGGTAGAACCTTCTCATCAAGCTCATACCATTCTGACTGATTCACATCCTCGGGCTTTTTCCCTGTAAAGACCTTCTTTAGGCCACTCTACATAAAAATTGTTGCCATCTGGACATGCCACAAACTAAAATTTGTGATCTCATGGAATTTCTCGATATCGTAACTCATTGCCATCTCTGAATGGGTTGATCAGTGAAAGATGAATTTGATTTTGATATCAGTTTGTTGGGGATTGACTCGTATACCCAATAAAAAAGAAAAAAAAAGAGAAAAAGAAAATTAGGCACACAAATATTTATGTGGAAGAACCCTTCCGAAGAGGATAAAAAGCCACAGGTAAAGTAGGCTTCACTAAATTAGCAAATAATTTGAAAGAGTACAAGATAGAGATAACCAAAATAGAAACTTCCTGAATCTTAAAAAAAACAAAGCTCTCTGGCTAAAACATGAAGCTCCCTTAAAAGTCTCCTAAAAACTCTCTTAATCTTCTGTTAATATAAAATGTGATAAAGATATGAATTCTAGGGTTACTAAGGCCCTTTTATAGGCTGAAATTCATGTGAATATATGACTAAAATATCCTTAAAATAATCAGAGCTTAATTCGGAAAAGATAGCAAAGTTTAACTAGGAGAAGAAACTTAGTTTACGTTGAATACACGTCATCACATCGTGATGTCGCTATTAGCTCATTGAGACGGCGGGTTTTTCACGTCTGGATGTCATGTATCACATCATTAGGACATTGTCTCTTATTCATCACGACGACAACTTTGTTTCAAAAAAAATGCGAGGCACACTCTACAAATCTCCGCGTTGACTCGTATTTTTAAAAATGCATTCTTTTTCGGGCCCCGTCAAGGGCCTAACTTTATTTTGTAGGATACTTAACGGAGTCTAAGAAATGCTTGAACTTTGGAGCTGGAAGACTTTTAGTTTTCTAAACTACCAAATCAAGCTGATTTGTGTCTGCTTCCTATAAATGCAGTGCTCTGTTTTACCAACTCTTGCACCCGAAAAAGAACCTCTTTTATTTAAAATGATGATACATTTTTCAATTATATGACTAAGTCGCCTATGCTTCCAATGAGTCGACTTCGACTCTTCTACAGGCAATGGAATTGTTGTTTTATTAGTCATTATGTACGTTACAGAGTATATAGATTGTCAGTCTTTTGACATTTCATCAAAACGAGAACTCTACCAGATACCTTGATTTTGCTGGACTTAATGACGATTATACAATCGTTCAAGTCTAACATCTCAAAGAGATGAGATTTTTCTTTATATTAGGACCATGCCTATCATCTGAAAGTGTCCTGATAATTCATCGTGCATCCTCATCTGAGAAGTATGATAAACTTTTCCCCATGAGTATAACCCCCACATTCCCCTGAACTGTATGTGGAGAACAAGTCCTTGTTTGGACACAAATGAAAATAGTACTTCAAATCCAGAATCCATTCGGATGTAAGTTTAGACCTTTTGAGTCATAGACACTAGCAACGTGTGACACCCCTAACCCCTCTCCATCGTTGGATTAGGGTCACGGGCATTACTAACACATCATACAATTAATCAATCATAATTACACATATATATATACTAGCCATTAACAATATAATATATAGGGGCAGGTCACAAACAATCATATCATATCATACTAGAATATTATACAATCGAATAATGATTCATCTTATGCATTGCTAAACTTGGTCTTCCACTGTCTACACTCTTATCACTGTTTATACATTGCTAAACTGAGTCTTCCACTGTCTACACTCTTATCACTAATTATCCCTTCTTGAGTGTCAGAATTCATATACATACAAGACTATTCCAATTATTAGCATCAGAGTATTGTGCCATACTCCATCTACAATTATCTTTTTAATTTATCTTCGATGCTGTTAGTGGAATGCACATAATTTAGGTTTGCTAATCCATCCTAATACAGAGTAAAAATTACTCTTACAGCCCATATTTCGAGTCAGCGGGACCTTAAAAGTAGTTTAAAAACAAGTAGGGACTAATTTGAAATAATTCTAGAAGTTTAGGAAATAATTAAAAAAAATTTTAATTTCAGGGGTCACACACCTGTGTGGCCAGGCCGTGTAACTCTCTGGCTTGGGCCACATGCCTATGTTTGTTGCCCGTGTGTCACACATACCCATGTGTGTTGCCTATGTGTGACCCATCCCGTGTGGCTAGGCCGTGTGCACCCAAAAGTACCTTAAAAGTCAACTTTACCATTACCTACTTACTTGGGCACTAAGCAACTCAATTACCAATTATTTAACCTATTTAAAACACGACTAAACATGCCAAAAACACACCAAATTCATCACCTAATATGCCTAACCAATGTACCGTCATTGGTACTACATTTTATATGTTTAAATACATCAACAACACATCAAACATTCAAGACATTCATTCATATCACATTTACCATATTTGAACTAATTTTCAACTTCTAAAGTTACCAAATATGAAGCTAAGCACATACCAAGCATTATGCTAAGCTACCAAACTTTAAAAGTATCACATACCAAAATATAAACTAGGCTTACATACCAACATAGCCTCAACCACAACAATATACACATTTAACCATCATTTCACTAGCAACTAAGTTAACTACATCTTATAAACAATATAAACAAAAGACTCCCTAGGTACATACCATTAAAAAATGAAATATCACCTCACTTGAGCTCGAGATCTGTGATTTGATGTTGAGTCGGTGATAAATCGAACAGTACCTAGCCTGTGCATGAAAAACAAAACTGCACATTGAGTAAAACTCAGTGGTATTTCTATAATCCGAATAATATAAACTTGATATAAGTATTTGAAATGCAAAATGCAACATGTAAGCTATGTTAATGTGTTTCAATTCAATAGTATAATTTTTTTCTCATTCCTTATTCACATCTACTAAGATTTTCACATGTTCAAATATATAAGTATATATCAATGGCATTTCATTTAACATTTGAATACACCATATCATGCAATGGCATGATTCATATCTTTGATCAATACTTGAATTCATTAAAGTTTCACATATCAATTCATTAATTCATATTTCATTTCTAATCTCATTCTCATTTCTCATCTTTGCCATTTTAATATCAATCACATAAATTATTATTTTACTTTCCTCTATTAACACAACATGGACTTGGACGGAGACACGGATCCAACCAACACACCAGTTTGACACCCAATGTCTCATCGGATAAATCTAAAGTAATAACTGCACCCAGCACTATATAAATTGACACCCAGTGTCTCATCGGTTAAATCGAAGCAAATTGGCACCTAGTGCCTCATCGACTCGAGGTTGAAGTAATCCCTAAACTCTTTCTATCCTATGGCATGCCATCTATATCCGACTCAGCCCGATACATTTAATAGGGATTCATTTCACTTTTCTATACAACCAATGTTTCAATTTTATGAATGTATATAATCATATATAAGCAAATATTCAATTTGATAATAATCACATTTTTCTCAATACACATATAGTCATAATGAATATATTTCATAATATACAAAATCAATCCATTTCATTTGAATTATGAATTTAATTCAATCCCAAAGTACTAGAGTACTCACCTCAAATGCTTACCATAAGCAAACAATTATATATGCAATAATTTACTATTTAATTCGAATTATAGAAACACAAACTGTGAATTTTGAGTAATTCAACGTTGATTTTATCCTTCCCCTTTTTACTTGAGGATTTCAGTACGACGTTAGCTGCAAAAATAAACAAATAAATCCCATTAATATTACACATTTCAATTTCACATTAAATTTTAATTTTCACACTATATTTCTTCTTCTTCAATTTAGTCCTTAAATCGAGACTAATTTTAACCTTTACAATCAACTTCATATTTTAATACTAATTTCACTCTAGACCACATTTAGGTTTCTATTTTTCCATCGACCCCTTAATTTGGAATTTTTCACAATTTAGTCCCTATTGCTCAAAATCAACAATTAATTCCACAATTTAGTCCTTTTCAACTTCTAACTTAAAAATCTATCTATTTAATCCCTAATACACCATTCAACAATGTCAACATCTAAAATCCTAAATAGTAATAAAATTACAATATGGGCCGGGTAGCCCTAAGTATCGAGATTCCAAAAACGTAAAAATTACAAGTATAGGGACTAAATTGTACTAACCAATTGGAGCTTGAACCCTAAATTTCCTAGCTGTGAATGAGTCTTCTTCTTTTCTTTTTCTTTCTTTTCTAATTGCATGTAATTGAGAATGAATCTTCTCTTTCTTTTGTTTTTATTATAATAACAATTATTATTTCTTATTATATAATATACATACATTTTATACAATTAATTTACTATAACATATATACATATTATAATAACATAATATATAATATATATACATGTCATAAATGTTCATTATGACCGTTCACTTTAAATAAAACAAGGGTATAACTGCTTCTTTAGTCTTTTTAATTTATTTCAATCTATAATTCAACTTTTAACTCTTACGCGATTTAGTCTCTGTACCTTAATAACTCCTAATTTCACAAAATTTACTAATCCAAAAATTAATTAGCTAGTAAGCTAGCCTCATAAATATTTTTCAATATTTACGGGTCTGGTTTACGAAAATGGAGTCCTAAAAATATGTTTTTTGACACCCCTGACTATAGGGTCGTTACACAACTAATCATCACCCTTGTCTTCGGTCACACTAGCATCGACTATCGCCCTCTTGTTGCTCTAATTGGTCCTTCTGTTCTTATTTTGTAACTTATAACACTCTGCCTTAATGTGACCTAACTTCTTGTAGTAGCCGTATGTATTGTCTCAATTCCTCAACTTCAATCCTTTATTGGTCTCTTCTCAACAAGTTTCCTTTCACTTCCCCGAATGAGAGTTTATCTTTACCATAAATCAAGTTTTTCATGAAAGACTTATATGAAAGGGACAAAGAGCACAATAATAGCATATTGTAATCTTCATCATCTATATTAACCTTGAAGTTTTTAAGATCATTGAAAAAAGTAATGAATTGACTAATGTGACCCTAAGGTAGTCACTTTCGAACATATGCTACATGTATAGGTGTTGTTTCAACACCAATCAATTAGTTAGAGATTTTGTCATGTATAGGGTTTCTAACTTTCTCAATAAATATGTTGTCATTTTCTATGAAAGCACCTCCTAAAACACATTGTTTGTGAGGCACAACTGAATTGTTGACAAAGCCTTCTCATCAAGCTCATCCCATTCTGACTTATTCAAATCCTCTGGCTTTTTCCCTGTAACGTCCTTCTTCAGGTAGTACTGAACCAGAATTTTTGTCATTCGAACATGCCACAAACTAAAATTTGTGATCCCATCGAACTTCTCGATATCGTACCTCATTGCCATCTCTGAACAGGTTAATTTGCAAAAATTAAACTTGGCTCTGATACCAGTTTATTAGGGATCGACTCGTAAACGCAAAGAAAAGAACAAAAAAGAGAAAAAGAAACTTGGACATACAAATATTTACATGGTAAACCCCCTTCGAAGAGGATAAAAAATCACGGTCAATGTAGGCTTCACTAAATGAGCGAATTATTTGAAAGAGTAAAAGCTGGAGATAACCAAAACAGAAACTCCCTGAATCTCAGAAAAAACTAAGCTCTTGCTAAAAAATGAAGCTCCCTTAAAAGTTTCTTAAAAACTCTCTTAGTCTTCTCTTAATCGTAAATGTGATAAAGATATGAATTCTAGGGTTACTAAGGTCCTTTTATAGGCTGAAACTCGTCAGGATGTCACTTGTCGTGTTGTCAAGATGATGGGTTATTCTTGTTGGGATATCGTGTTTTGCGTCGTCAGGATGTCAGCTCTTAGTCATCATGACGTCGATTCTCTTTCATATGAAATGTGAGGCACATCTTCAAAATTATTTGTAATTATATCCCAGTGATACATATGTCCAAATCTGACAATATTAAATAAATTTTATAAATATTGAAATTTATTTAAGCTTTTACCAAGTTTTTAATACAATTTAGAAGTATAAAATCTTGAACACATTTATTCCGAAAATATATATAATTATTTTAATCACAACCCAAACAATATAAGGGTTTATCATAAAAAAATAGAAAGTTAACTTTGTTGGCACTATCTTTTACAACATTCGACAAACCAATTGACTGGTATGTGAATAGAAAATTTCTATATTGTACAATGATTTTGATATTTTTTTATAAATAAAAGAAAGCATCATAGTGCATTAATCAATTTATTCTTACATAAAGAGCACCAAATTTATCTTACATAAGGAGCACCAAATTTATCTTCTAAAAGTAATTTCCTAACATGGAATGTAGGAACATCAAGAATTCGTAAATTAACTTCAGTAGATGGACATGTTTTAGCTAGCCAATCAGAAACAATGTTTCCTTCCCTATTCACAAACTGGAATTTAACAAACACAAATTGTGGAGATACGTCTTTTATTATTTTGATGAGTGTCATCGATGGCATACTTCCCAAGCAATCCTTAACCATTTCTACTGCCAACGTACAATCAGTTTCAATAATCACCTTATTGTCTCCTCTAATCTGAGCTAATTCTAGGCCATGTAGAATAGCTCAGAAATCTGAGTTCATAGCCGAACCTTTGCCAAAAAACCGTTGATAACCTTCAATCCAGTTTCCAGAAGAATCTAGTAATACTCCTCCAACCATCGACCAATCTCCAACCCTATTGGTTGCTCCATCTAAATTAACTTTAATCCATCCGAGATTGGGTGGATTCCATTTAATCATCTCAACTCTAACATCTCTAGTGTTTTTCTTTTCCTAATATGCCTTATAAACATTTATAGTGAAGCACTCCGCAACTCTAACCGTATCTTCCACTCTACCAATCCCTTGCTGGAATACATGATTATTCCTATTATTGCTTAACATCCAGTACAAAACTGCAAAAGAAACCTAAGCCTCAACACCACTAGTCCCCATACAAAATTTTCCTTAGCACTAATCCATTCATCTAAATCCAATTCAAAAAACATGAGAACACAATCTGATGAAATTACCTTCATCCAAGCTTTAGCTGAAAACTGGCAGACACGTAACACATGTAAATCAGTTTCTTGAACCTTTCCATAGATTAAACATCCTACTTCATCAATCATCTTTCTTCTAACCCTTTCACAATTCGCAAGTATCCATTTATGCCTCACAAGCCAAAGGAAATGTTTAATTCTAAGGGGTAATGGATTTTTCCAAACCTCCTTCCAACCGTTGTAATACTCTAAATCATTAGATTGAACAATATTGTTATAGGCATATTTGATTTAGAACTTACCATTATTATTTGACTTCCACTGGAAAATGTCATCCCCAAGTGCGTCATTGGGTGGGTAGCACACAACAATAAACTTTAAAGTTTCCCTGCTGAAATAATTATTCAACTCCGACCACTTCTAACAACCATCTTTATCCACAAAATCAACCACTTTAAGCTATGTCGAAATATTTGTATCGAGGAACAGATATTCGTGTAATGGCCCCAAGTCTAGAATCCAAACATCTTGTAAGAAATTAACTGATCTGCCATTCCCTAAGCTCCACCACAATCTTTCTCGAAACTAAGCCCAAACTTTTGATAAAAAATGCCATACATAAGAGCAATTAGTTCTTTCAATCATACAAAGGCAATTCTAAAAAATCTTATATTTGTTACGCAAAATTTTTACCCATAACAAATCCAACTTCGTCATTAGTTGGTATGCTAGCTTTATTAGGAATGAGATATTCTAAGGTACCAGTATCCCCAAACCAAGGGCCCTATTCATCAAAGGTTGACAACAAGTATCCCACTTAACCAAGGCTGTTTTATTCCCACTACTTGTCGAACCCTAAACAAACTATTGTACAATCTATTCAGTTTTTGAACAAATACCTATAGAAATCATTACAAACTACATAAATTATTCTAGTATAACTAACAAAATTGACTTTGCCAGCATCGTTCTCCTTGCCATCGGTAACAACTTGGCATCAAACCCATATAGTTTCCTCTGTACTTTGTCAATAAGAAATTGGAATGTGCTCTCTGTGGTTCTTTTATGAAATAGAAGAACACCTAAGTAAGTGCCTAAATCCTTTGTCTGCTAAAAACCTAAGATATCTCCAATATTCGTCTAGTTATTAACTCTGTGTTAGCTGAAAAGTACACTTTTGACTTGCTAGAATTAACTTTGTGGCTAGAGTATAAACAAAATTGATCTAGGACTAACTACATAGATTCAGCATTCTCTAAGTTTGTTTCCCCAAATAATACCAAGTAATCGACAAAAAGTAAATGGGACAAAGGCAATCCTCCTCTTCCCAACATTATAGGCTTCCATTTCCCACCTGAAACCGTTAAGTTTATCGTTTGGCAACGTTTCTTCATTGTTATAACAAAAAGATATGGCGGTATGGGATCCCCTTGCCTTATAACTCTCGTTAGTTTAAACTCATTTGTGAACCCTCCGTTCTACAAAACCTGCATTGATGATGTCGAGACGCACTGCATTATAATATGAACAATATTATTATGTATATTTGCATCTTCAAGAGTATCCTTAATAAATTCTCATCTTAAAAAATCATAAGCTTTATCCATATCTATTTTAATTGCCATCCAACCTCTCTTTCCTTTTTGAGTTTTCATCGAATGGATAACCTCTTGCGCAATGACAACATTATCCATAATGTGACGCCCTTCCACAAAACTAGTTTGGTTCTTCATAACCAGTACTGGCATTATAGGTTTGAGATGATTCACAATAACTTTAGAGAGTATTTTGTACGGAATAGTGCAAAGACTTATAGGTCTAAACTGCGTAATCAACTCAGGGGCAGAAACCTTCGGGATAAGCACGATTAAAGTTTTATTGAAGAAACCCTCTAAACTACTATTCTAAAAAACTATTCTAACCATTGACACTAGAGATTCACCAACCACGTTCCACTGCTATTGATAAAATTGGGCATGCAGTCCATCAATTCCCGAGGCCTTAAGTGGTGCCATATTGAGCAAAGCATTATGAGCTTCCTAGGTAGTTAAACTTCGATCAAGTGCTTCAAATAGCTCAATTTCTACAGTTAGGGGTGAGAAAAATCTGATTCGATTTGAAAAACTCGATAATAAATTCAAATTTTGAATTAAATAGTTCGAGTTATTTGATTTAATCAAGTTATTCGGGTCAACTCAAACAAAAAATTAAAATTTTCGGTTTAACTCGAATATGAATTACACAATTCGAGTTATTCAAAAATTTGAATAAGAAAAGACAAAACTATGTTGTTTTGATAAATGTTTACCTTTTCTAAAGTTAAAAGTCAAAACCATTAAGTTAAAAGGTAAAAATAAGTCATTTTTCTAAATGTTTACTCATTAAGTTAAAAGGCGAAACCATTATATTTGTTTATGTAGTTAAATAATCTTGTACTTCATCTACTAGTTAAATAATCGGTCCATGTAAATGCAACATTGAATATAAATAATAAGATTCGTTAACTCAACTCGACATGACTTGATTTGATTCGATTCAAAAAAAATTCAATTTGAGTTCGATTGCTAAAATAGGATTCGTCAACTCGACTAACTCAAAATTTTTTGATCAATTCAACTTGACTAGATCAAATACTCACCCCTATTTACAGTAGAAAAATATTTCTAATAGGAAAGAGACCCACATTAGCCGCATCATCAGTAAAAAAATTTCGATAGAAAGAAACAACTTCATATTTTAATCTATCTTCCTCATAACTCCACAACCTATCATCTAGCTTCAGGGCTTTGATTCTATTAATCCTTTTCCTTTTATTAGCTTGGCAGTGAAAGTACTTTATATTTCGATCGCCGAGGGATAGCCAATCACTACGAGATTTATGTTTTCAAAGAAGTTCCTCGTTGTTGAGGACTCCTTCAAGTTCATCCTGCAAATCTTTATATAACTTAATGAGCCTTCTTGATCAATATCTCTTAAGGCATCGCTGAATACCACCAAGATGTGACAGTAAAATTCATTTCCTCTTAAGAATTTTACCAAAGACCTCCGTATTCCATTTCTAAATAGTTGCTATAAAACTCCATACTGAACCCTCCAACTGATCACCATTACCCCAATTCCCATTAACTAACTAACTAAAGCCACTGTGAGATAACCAACCACCTAGGAAGAAAAACGGGCGAGGGGGCTTTTTAACATTATTTTGACCAAAACAAACAACTAAGGGACTATGATCAGATTTAATCATTTGAAGATGACGAACCATCGTGTTTGGAACCAAATGATCCCATTGGTAATTGCATAGTACTCGGTCAAGATGTTCAAACGCTAGGCCTCTGTTCCAAGTAAACTTCAGAACTGGAAAACCAATATCCTTCAGATTGTGATCATAGAAAAACTATTGGAATAAAGGGCAACTGCTTCTACTCTTTCTCAGGTTGGCTTCTTTTTCCTCTTCATTAAGCAATGCATTGAAGTCACCTACTAGAATCCATGGTAGCCTAACATTCTGAGCAATACTACCAAGCTCTACCCATAACTCTTTCCTCAAAACCCACTAAGGACTCCCATAAGTCCCAGTGAACAAAACCCAATCATTTAAATCTAGAAATTTCACTTTCAAATGCACAAATTGGAAGTGGTTAACTTCCACAACTACATTCACATTATCCTTCCAAAAAATCCAAATTCCCTTTAGAAATCACTAGCTTTAATTCTATGAAAATTTGGAAATCCAAAATTCTTAACAACACGTGCTGCTTTAACACCACTAACTCTAATTTCAACTAGAACAACCACATCGGGATCAAAATCATGCAAATATTCCTTTAAAAATTTGTAAAAATTTTGATATTCTACACCCTGGCAGTTCCACACTATAATATCATTTTTCATAAATAACATAAATTCTATCAAACCTAGACCAAAAGAATCATTCTGAAGAGTCTTCCATCCCCACTGAACCTGCCTCTTCGACCTGACTAGTCTCGCTATCAAAACCGGAGACTTCAAACACAGTTGGCCTAAATTGGCTAACAGATAACTCCTTGTTTGAATCCCCATAATATTTTCGCCAAATTCCAGACTTGTGTTTAGGATCCCTCATTTGGGCTTTTACTCTTTTTCAAGTTCACCACTGACTAGTGTTTAGGATCAAGAAGAATATGCCTATTTGAGAAACCCGCAACTCTCCTTCCTCGCCCACTCTTTGGCCCAACTTCCTTACTCCTTAAACCAAATCCCGACCCATCTTTTTGAAAACCCAACTCCACACCCATTGGCCCATTTATAAATTGTTTCTGTTTCTTGGACTTATTAAAAACTTTCAACCCTTTTTCTTTTAATTTTTATTCTCAGCTACCTCTATCCGAGCCTTGTCTCCCATTTTTTCCTTATCTGCAATATTTCTTTCCCCATTATTAGTCTGTAACACCCCTTACCCGTATTCGACGCCAGAATAGGGTACGAGGCATTACCGAAACATACACTTGCAAACGTATTAAATCGAGTCATAAAATTTTATCCAAATTAAAACTCTTAAAATTTTTAACATGCTTTTATAATTCTTCACAATGTATCTTTAAAATATTATATAATATTAAAATATTATATTCATAATTCTTCACATGATCGAACATGTGATCGATTTATACACAATTCATTTATATATTTTTCAATTTTATATTATTTCATTCCATTCCATTCCATACCATTCCATTCCATATCATTCCATTTCATTTCATTTCATCAAGCATTCATATTTATAACCAATCAAAAATCAAAACATTAATGAGTTAACGTTGGCCAATTTAACTTATACATGTCATTAAAATCAGAATCAAATCATCCAAAATTACTGATAGTACTAATGGATAGTGTGATATATCTCCGACAAACTTCCAACCCAATTGAGCTTCCGATAATCATTTCAATGCATCTAATAATTATACATATTACCAATAATAATTCAATTCCAATAATAAAACACATATTTGTATAATATTCATCACCAAATAACACTCACTTTAATTAAAATTAAACAGAATGTAGTTCATACGAACTTACCAGGCTAAATTGTAGAAATACCAAAATTTAGGGACATTTTGGTAATTTTTCTATTTTCCTCGAATTTCCACCCAATCTTGATCTAAATTAATATTTCATTTAATTTATCAATTTTAATAATAAAATAATTCATTTCATGCAATTTAGTCATTTTTGACATTTTTACAAAATTACCCTTAAAATTTTACTTTTATTCAATTTAGTCCCTGAACTTAAAACATGTAAATTAGTTATTTTAAAAATAAACCCATATTAGCTAAATATTCACATAAAATTTTCCTCCTCCTCCACTCCATTCCACATCCTTGATACATACATAATACCACTATTTACTTGTTTGTTCATAACAAGCTGTTCACTTGATGCATAGTTACTAAATTAATTATATCTTAAGCTACAGAACTCCGAATTGAGATCCGTTAATTTTATATGAAACTAGACTCACATATATTATTGATAGAAAATTTTTAGAATGTTTGATTTACCCAATAAGTACATTTTATTCTTTAAAGTCACCCCTATTTCACTACTCAACATCTCTGACCTTTCTTCACTAAAAATGAATTATCTCATTGTACAGAATTCAGATGATATTTTTGTTTATTTTCTTTGAAAATAGACTCATTAATCATTATGATAATAAAATTATATCTCATAATTATTTTTTTTACAATTTTTAATGATTTTTTCAAGTTAGAACAGGGGATTCTGAAACCATTCTGACCCTACCTCACTAACATTCAAATATCTCAAAATATACAACTCTTTTGCTTGCTCTGTTTCTTTTCTATGAAAGTAGACTCATTAATATTTAATTCCACATTTTATTCATACTCTAATTAGATTTCCACAATTTATGGTGATTTTTCAAAATTAACCTACTGTTGCTGTCCAAAACTATTTTAGTTCAAAATGTTGATTACTAGGTGTATAACTCCCTTATTCCCTTTCTCTATAATATTTCCCATCACTTTCGCTTATTTCTCTTCACTAATATATCAAGAACATAAGACCATATATAAGAAAACTCTACTATAACATTATTTTCATGCTTTTTCAATAATATCACACTTAAAAATATATTGAAATCTTGATGTTCTTACCTTGTGCTATTGATTTCAATCTTTAATTTGATTTTCTCTCTCCTATAGCTTCTATTTCTTGAATCTAACTTGATATTCTAGCTCCCCATAGTCTCCTTATCAATTTTCTCTCTTGGTGGCTATGAAAATTTCTTTGATTTCTAAGTGAAAATAGTGAATTTTTGGTGGGAGGACCAAATTGTAAAGAAATAAAAACTTCTTTCTTTTGCTCTCTTCTCACGTTAGTTCCATGGAAAAGAAGATGATTTCTCATCATCTTTCCTCCCTTTTATATTAATCATTTATTAATAAAATAATACTAAAAACCTTAATAAAATATTAATTAAATAACATTTATCTAATTAATTAATTAAAAATATCACCAACATCATCATTACCTTCTAGAATTTTCTCTCTTTCTAATTGACCATTTTCCCCTTCATAATCTTTTGAAATTCCACCCTTGAGTCATCACTTAATTTGGTAAAATTACAATTTAGTCCCTCAAAATTCTTCACCTTTTCCATTTGGTCCTAATTCATCCATTTTCTTTAGTTTCTAGATTATTCCACCCTTAAAATATTTACACTATTGGTCCTTCAAATTTTTCATATTTACACTTTAACCCCTCAAGTTTTGAGTATTCACTCTTGGGCAACAAAACTTTTCTCACTCTTGCGATTTAATCCTTTCTTAAATGAATATGTCATAATATACTTCCCAATGTTGACATATCTCAAAGTTACCCTTTTTATCACTTTATTTCCTTATTTTACCATATCAGGGATATTATCTTACTTTCTTACTATAGTAATTTTCGGGGTATTATATAGTCTCCAAAAAATCAGCCTTTGTCACACCTTCATTATTCTATTTCCCAAAATGAAAAGATACCAAAATCGGTGCCTGAAAGCCATCTCTCACCTCCACAATTTTGGCGAGCACATTAAATCAACATCTCATTTTGTTAGTTTCCTTATATACTCTCAATCCCATTGCTCATTGCCATTGCTGACGTCGTTGCCAACGATCAACTACCATCCACTCTCCAAACTCCTCTTTCTCCACTATTTCCTGAACACCCAAGCTATTCCCTTTCTGATCTAGTGCATTATTTACTTGTTGACTATCACCATTACCTTCCATATCCTTCTTCAAAGAAACATGGGGGCGCCCTTCCTTCAAATGTCCATGTAACCTCCCAATTTTAGTTCAATAAAATGTAGAAATATATCACAAATAAGGATTTAGCCCAATGGTTAGTTAATGGATGTGGGAACATGAAAGTTAGTTGGATTTCTCAAGTTCAAGTTTTATCTTTTACAAAATAAATTGGCATTTTGCAATCCATTATTTTTTTATGTGTTATCATCCAAGCCTTGTAAACCTACGGATAAATACATATTTTCATCAAAATAATTAGCTTTTAACTCCCTTTTCTTCTCCCTTAGTTGTCCCTAACCCCCTCATCTCATTTTTATTTTTTTTCTTTTCTCTTTTTCCTCTATTATTGCTGTTACCTACACCTTCCCATTTAGCATCTTTTTCTTTTTCTTTTTGCATCAAGATTGTGCATAATATTACTCCCTACCTTGCTGTCATTTTTCTTCAATTAAATCAGCCTCAAATCTAAAATTTTGAACTCCAAGATCACTCTCAAACATTGCCAAGAAAGTGTCATTGTCGTTTCTTTCAACTAGCTTGGGTAAGGTCACTTTTCTCTTCAAATTCTTGATTAATTTTGTTAATCCAAAACCTAAATTTCTAGATCTGGAATTTGGGGGAATTTAAATTATTTTAAAGGTATTTTTCCATATATTAATGAGATATCAAATCATTTTAAAATTCAGCCCAAATTTTGGCCACCATAGCTAGTGGTACGTGTGCATAAGTGTATGTTTTGTTTCTTGAATCTTGCCCAATTAATTCCAGCCTTAATCTGAGTTCTTGAACCCTCTTAATTAGGTTTTAAACCCTTTTCAATTAAGGAAAAACATTCTTGAGCAATTGGCCATTCAAAACTCACAAATCGTGAACTGTAAATGCAATTAAGGGTAACTAGTTTGCTATTTCGACATAAATGTTGGGTAAATGTTATGGATTGAATAAATGAAGGAATTTAATCATTAATTAGCTACTAATTTTCCAGTATATTATTCAATTAGGAGCAGACCTGAATGCCCTAGATGATCTATAAAGTCCAAGGACAATTGTATGTACGGTTCGCAGCGATACAATGTAAGAAATCTAACTAGTTTGATTTCGTAAAATAGTTATAAATTCAAAAATTGGTTTGAACTCATAAGTGGGTGTTTGGGGGCTGTTTTAAGGTTAAATTAATTGAATTTATACTGAATTTTGACTTAGGATCATTTAAGGAATTATTAAGGAAAATTGGAAGACTCGCTAGTGTGTTAGGAGGTAGCGAAAAATAAGGTGTGGGACCTAAACTTATAAAATTGTTTGAAAATGTTAAATATCATGGTATGTTTGATAAATTATCTTGCTGGTTGGATTGGCTTAATAGCCAAATTATTAATTTTGTGAGTGGTCGAACCTGGTACGTTTCGAGCCTTACAAGAATGATATGTTGGCAAAATTGTTAGTTTGATAGTATAAATGTTTGATTGAGTTTGTAATGCATATTTGAGTTATGAGATATGAGAATGTTTGATTGAATGGTATGATATGTTAATATATTAAGCTTATGTATGATCTAAATGCATTTGATATTTTTTATATTGTGTACTTAAAAGGTTGTTATTTATGCATAATAAAAATTCGTAAAGTATGTGAAATTGAACGATATTGATAAATACCATCATAATGGTATTTGAAATTTGGAACACTATTTCCATTTATCAAAAGTATGTGATTATTGAGAACATGCTGAGCATGTCAAATGAATGTGAAAAGTATTGATATATGATTAGGTATGAGATTGTGTGACATTTTGCATATACATTGGGATGAGATTTTGCGGTTCACGGAAGAGTTCCGTGGAGTAGTGACAACATATTAAGTCCACATATATTTACAGTCAGTGCACTACATTTGTAGTGCCGAGGGGATTGGCGGTTATATCGCTTTACTTGTTATTTGGCAGTTCCATTACATTATTAATCACTGGTGGTTTTACGACATCAAGCTTTGCTCATATACGTTGGAATTTGGCATACTGGTTCTTGGTAACTCGAGGTGTGTAGCGGATGGTGTGGGTAAGATCTCACATGTGCAATTATCATGATCATGTGCATTTGAAATTATATTTGAGAATATTTGATTGTGCCATTGGTACCTCTATGAAATTGCTAGTTTGAATGCCTAATACTTGCTTGTTTAGCCTCACACTGAGCTTGTTAAGCTCACCTCATTACCTCAACTTCTCAGGTAATGATCGAACTCAGGATCGAAATTGGAATGCTGATGTACGGCGGACTTTGGACTCCACATCGTCATATTAATTTAAGTTAATTATATTGTGAGGTCAATAATTTATTATTATTCAGTTTTGGATTGTAAAGTTTCTTCAAACTGTTGTTTGGGACTGCTTGATATTTTTGGGTTTTTCATGTATGACACTTATATTATGTATAGATACATGGTCTTTCTATCTGTTGAAGTGGACTATACATGATATATGACTAAATTAATAATTTGACTAGTAATGGTACATTTTCGCTACTTAAAAGGAACAAAATATTCTTTTTTGGACAACGCCATCAGTAAGGTTTTTATAAAAACTCACCTAATTCACTAATTTTACCTAAGCATGTTTGGACTGAGTAAATGGCCGTTTTCCAAAGTTAGCAATAGAAACCTCGGTTTTACAAAAGAGTGTACTTTTAGGTTTAAAACTATCATTGTAGTAGGTTTGATTCTAAGGGGTCTAATGTGACCTTCATGATTCAGCCATAAGGTCTAGGCCAGGTTGGGGAGGTTACAGTCTAAACCTTCCATAGTGGAAGCAAATGGATGGAAGTGATTTATACACTATTCGATGAATTTTGCTAGTGACCTAAACCTTAGAAACCAGAGATTTTGACAGATTCACTTACATTGCAAACCGTGCAAATTGACCCCTCGATCATTTATCCATTTGGAGATCAATTTTTACTACCTTTCCAATCAAGCTCCCAATTTCTTGAAGAATTCTCCTTTTTTAAAATGATCTAGAGAGCCTTGGAATACAGCCCAAGCCACAATGCATTGTGGAAAGGCCTCACAGATCGAAAACTGAGTTGACCAAGGTTGGACAGTCAAATAGTGTCCGAAAATCACCCAGGGACCTTTCGAAAGAACATTATTATAATCCAAAGTTGATTCAAATTTTGCGAAGTAGTAGTCATTACCTATATCCATCAATTGGAATCTCATCGTTGGCTTTCATAAGGCACACACCTTATTCCACAAAGCATTATACCCAATTTTCCTTCCCAACAACTTGATCATTAACATCTTTGACATACTTTTTTCAATGAGTGCATAGAACCTGTCAAAGAATTCAATAGAGGGCATCCCATCAAAGACACCTTTCCTCACATCATCCTCTCGAAAATCAAAGTCATCCAGTTCCCACTCATCATCCACAACATTATTTGTTAATCTTGTATTTAAGATAGCATCTAAATGAGATCTATTCCAATGTTCCATCACAAAGGATTTCCAAATCTCCACCTTCATCTAGTGGTTCCTCCTCTTGATGCTTAACTCTCTTTGTAACCCTACCAATCACAAACTCGTGGTGTGTAGTGGATTTTATGGGTAGGATCTCACATGTGCATTTGTCATGATCATGTGCATTTGAAATTATTTTTTAGAATGTTTGATTGTGCCATTGGTACCTCTATGAAATTGCTTGTTTGAATGCCTAATACCTGCTTGTTTAGCCTCACACTAAGCTTGTTAAGCTCACCCCATTACCTCCACTTCTGAGGTAATGATCGAACTTAGGATCAAAATTGGCATGCGAACGTATGACGGATATTGGACTCCACTTTGTCGTATTAATTTAATTTAATTATAATTTTAGGGCATTTTATTATTATTCGGTTTTGGATTGTAAAGTTTCTTTAAACTGTGGTGTGGAACTGTTTCATATTTTTGGGTTTTTCATCCATGCATGACACTCGTATTTGGTATAGATAAACGGTCTTTATATATTATGAAGTGGACTAAGCATGATTTATGACTAAATTAATAATTTGACTAGTAATGGTACATTTCCGCTGCTAAGAAGGTAACAAAATGTGTTGTTTGGGTAACACCATTAGTAAGGTTTTTATAAAAACTCACCTAATTCACTAATTTTACCTAAGCATGTTAGGACTAAGTAAATTGACATTTTCTAGAGTTAGCAATAAAAACTTCTATTTTATAAAAGAGTGTACTTGCAGGTTTTAAACTATCATTAGAGTAGGTTCGAGATTAAGGTATCTAATGTGACCTTCATGATTCAGCCATAACATCTAGGCTGGTTTGGGGAGGTTACAGTCCAAACCTTCCACAGTGGAAGCAAATGGACAGAAGTGATTTATACTCTATTCGATGAATTTTTCTAGCAGTCCAAACCTTAGAAACCAAAGGTTTTGACAGATTCACTTACATCGCAAATCGTGTAAATTAACCCCTTGATCCTTTATCCATTTGGAGATCGATTTTTACTACCTTGGTATTAGAGCCTTGGTTCAAAACCTCAGACTGAGTTTTTTTAATCTTTTAAATAAGTTTTCATGCATGCATACATGAAAAAGGGAAAAGTTTAGGGGAAAAAAAAACCAAACTACAGTAGATTTGAAAAAAATGTGTTTTTACATGAATGACGAAGTTCGAAGGTTTGATGCCAAGTCCATAGACATAATAATGAATTATAAAATTATGTGCGTAAAAGACTAAACAAAATACTAAAAGCTCTTACTTGTAAGTTGTAGATTCATAAAACATAAAAATGAGTGCATGTAGAATGATAACTCATGGTAAGAGGGGTCGTAAGGGGTGACCTCTGAGGGCTCTAATTGAGTCTGTTGCATCATTAAGGCCAAAACAAGATAATGAACAGAATAAGGTTAACAGTGAACTCACTACTTAGGGTGGGAATATGGAAAATGGGAATGATAATGATGACTATGTTGAGAATGATCTAGTAACTCAAGCTTTATTGAGGGCTTTGAATAAGGTTGTTGGGGCTCTAATAGGAGGTGTTAGTCGTAGGAAGATTGCTAAGAAGCTCCGCTCTAATGGGGTAGAATTGTTTAGGGGTGTTGTTGGACCTACTCCTACAGTGGCTGAGTATTGGATAGAGGTTGTTGAACGAATTTTGGAGGATTTGGACTACGCTCCTGAGAAGAAACTTAAGGGTGTTGTGTCTCTGTTAAGGGATGAGGCATATTGTTGGTGGCAATTAGTGGTTAGGGGTACGCTGCTAGAGCGTATTAATTGGGCTTATTTTCAATAGATCTTTTAGGGTAAGTATGTGGGCCCTCGCTATGTGGAGGCCTAACGGTTGGAATTTATTGAACTTAAATATGGATACAAGACAGTTTCTGAGTATGAGGCAGAATATTTAAGGTTGAGCTGCTATGCACCTAGTATGGTGGCATCTGAGCAAGAAAAGAGTTTATGTTTTCAAGAGGGTCTAAGGTATGACCTCAAAGTTCAGGTGGCTCTGCACGAAGAGCGTGTGTTTGAGGCTTTGGCTGAGAAGAACAAGATAATTGAGGAGATTAAACGCGTGGAGCACGAGAAGAAAGGGAAACAAATGGATCAATCCAAAAGAGAAATGGGTTATATTGGCCAAAACCCGCGACTTGTTAAACAAGCTAAAGAGGCAGTGGACCCTAGAAAAAGGCAGATTCAAGTTTGTTAGTATTATCGGAGGCGTCATCTGGGCGAGTGTTGGAAGAGGATGGGAGCTTGTTTGGTATGTGGCTCGATGGAGCATATGATTAGGGATTATCCTCACCGACAGAATCAGGTGCAAGCTTCGACTCAGAATCAAGGTCTAGTTGGGGGTTAAAATCAGAGAGGTAATTAGGGTGCTCAGAAGGGCTGTAATTAGAATGGAAATAGAAATAGTATTTGGGGTCAAAGAGCACCAGCTCAAGGTACGAATTGAGTTGAGGCAAGACAACCTGCTTTGGCTTATGCAGCTACACACCGAGAAGATAGGAATGCGGCTGACATCATAGCAGGTACATTACTATTTACTCGACACCTTATTTTGCTTTTATTGATATAGGATCTACCCATTCATATGTTGCTTGTAATGTGACTATAAAATTGGAAATTGGGGTAGAGAAAACTGAAAAAATTGTAACTATAGTTAATCCCTTAGGATCCTCCACACGTGTGAATAGAGTTTATAAAAGATGCTCTCTAGAGGTTCAATGAGAGGGGTTTCTTGCCAATTTATTGGAACTTACTTTCAATGAATTCGATTTAATTTTGGGGATAGACTGGTTAGTTGAGCATCAAGTTCAATTAGATTATGCATTGAAGAGGGTGACTTTGGTGACTGAGTCTGGGAAAGAATTTGTTATGGTGGGGGAATGTCAGGACTTTCTTTCCAGTGTGATATCTGACTTAGTAGTAGAATAGATGGTGCGAAAAGGGTGCAAAGCATTTTTGGCTTATGATCGAGATACAAGCGCTGTTGATCCTGTAGTTGAAAGTATCCGTATAGTGAGGCAATTTCCCGATGTATTTCCCAAAGAACTACCAAGGTTACCTCATAGAGGGAAGTGGAATTCAAAATTGAGTTGTTGTTGGGAACGACATCGGTGTCCATCGCTCCCTACTGCATGGCACCATAAGAGCTTAAGGAGTTGAAGATGTAACTGCAATAACTATTGGATAGGGGTTTTATTAGACCCAGTGTTTCGTGATGGGGTGTACCGATTTTATTTGTGAAAAAGAAAGATTGAAACTTACGGTTGTGCATTGATTATCAGCAACTGAATAAGTTAACTATCAAGAATAAGTAGCCTCTACCAAGGATTGATGACCTATTCGATCAGTTCAGAGGTGCAACTGTCTTTTCCAAAATTGACTTAACATTTGGGTACTACCAACTCAAAGTAAAAGAATCTAATATTTCCAAAACCACTTTTAGGACTCGTTATGGATATTACAAGTTCTTTATAATGAATTTTGGGTTGACTAATGCGCCAGCAGCTTTCATGGACCTTATGAATCGTGTCTTTCAACCTTACCTTAATTAATTTCTCATGGTTTTCATTGACGACATCCTTGTATACTCTAAGAAGAAGACCAAGCATGATGAGCATTTGAGGGTGGTTTTACAAGTACTTCGAGAAAAATAACTTTTTGCTAAACTCTGTACGTGTGAATTTTGGTTTAAAGAAGTGATGTTTCTAGGTCACGTGGTATTGGCCGAGGGTACTCGTGTAGACCCTAGGAAGGTCGAAGCTATCCTAGATTGGAGACACTACCTATATGATGAGAAGTGTATTATTTACACTAATCACAAGAGTCTCAAATATCTCCTCACCTAGAAGGAACTTAATTTGAGACAGCGGGGATGGATTGAGCTGTTAAAGGACTATGACTATACAATTTAGTATCACCCTGAAAATGCCAATGTTGTGGCTGATGCCTTAAGAAGAAAGGCAATGTCTAATTTGAGGGCTATGTTTGCTCGCTTGAGTCTCTTTAATGATGGTGGTGTTTTGGGTAGAATTGCAAGTAAAGCCCGTCTAGGTTCAGAAAATTAAGGGTAAACAAAGTTTGGATGCAACTTTAACACCTCAGTTTAAACAGGTTGAGGATGGTTCTACTGAGGACTTTGGGATTAATTTTGATGGAATTTTGTGCTTTAGAGGGAGATATTGTGTGCCTAATGATCAGAATTTGAGACAATCCATACTTCAAAAAGCATATAGTAACCCTTATATTAGGCATCCTGGTAGCACTAATATGTATCGTGATTTGAGGGAAGTGCATTGGTGGTCGGGTCTTAAAGATGAAGTGACTGAATTTATATCTAAATATTTGATTTTTCAGCAAGTTAAAGCTGAGCATCAGTATCCATTAGGGTTGCCCCAACTGATTCAAATACCACAGTGGAAGTGGGAGAGTGTGACAATAAATTTTGTTAGTGGGTTGCCCTAGACACCCACTAAGAAGGATTCGATTTGGGTTGTAGTGGATAGGTTGACTAAGTCCGCCCATTTTATTTCTGCTCGCACTGATTATTCTCTTTAGAAGTTAGCTAAGATTTATGTTTCCGAGATAGTGAGATTGCATGGTGTGCCAATGTCGATTATTTCAAATCTAGATTCTAAATTCACGTCTCGATTTCTGAAAGAAGTTGCACGAGGCTTTGGGTACTCAATTGGATTTCAATACAGCTTTTCATCCACAATCTGATGGTCTGTCGAAGAGGGTCATTCAGATATTGGAGGATATGTTGAGGAGTTGTGTGATCGACTTCCAAGGTAGTTGGGAAGATGATTTACCTATGGTAGAGTTCGCCTATAATAACAGTTATCAATCAAGTACCTTAATGGCACCTTATGAAGCTCTTTATGGTCGTAAGTGTCGCTCGCCTTAGTCGTCCCTAACCCCCTCTCCTAATCTTTATTTTTTTCCCTTTCCTCCATTGTTGCAGTTACCTACACCTTCCCTTTTAGCATCTCTTTCATTATCTTTTTGCATCAAGATTTTGCATCATATTCATCCCTACCTTGCTGCCATTTTTCTTCAATTAAATTAGCCCCAAATTTAAAATTTTTAACTCCAATATCAATCTCAAACATTGCCAAGAAAGTGTCATTGTCATTTCTCTCAACTAGCTTGGGTAAGGTATCCTTTCTTTTCAATTTCTTGATTGATTTTTTCAATTCAAAACCTAAATTTATAGATCTGGAATTTGGGGAAGTTAAATGATTTCAAAGGCACTTTTCCAGATTTTAATGAGATCTCAAATCATTTTAAAATTCAGCCTCAATTTTGGCCACCATAGGTGGTGGTGCGTGCGCATAAGTTTAAAAAAGGGGGTTGTTTTGTTTCTTGAATATTTCCAAATTAATTCTAGACTTAATTTGAGTTCTTGAACCCTCATATTTAGGTTTTAAACCCAAGTAAATTAGGGAAAAACGTTCTTAATAAATTGGTCATTCGAAATTCACAAATCGTGAAATGCAAGTGCAATTAAAGGTAACTAGTTTGCTATTTCGACATAGTTGTTGGGTAAAGGTTATGGATTGATTAAATGAAGGAATTTAATAATTAATTAGATACTAATTTTCCAGTATATTATTGAATTAGGTGCTGACCCAAACACCCTAGATCATTTGTAAAGTCGAAGAACAATTGTACGTAAGCTTCGCAGTGATATAGTGTAAGAAATCTAACTAGTTTGATTTTGTAAAATAGTTATAAATTCGACGATTGATTTGAAATCATAAGTTAGTGTTTGAGGGCTGGTTTAAGGGTAAATTAATTGAATTTATACTGAATTGTGACTTAGGATCGTTTAAGGAATTATTGAGGAAAATTGGAAGACTCACTAGTGTGCTAGGAGGTAGGAAAAATAAGGTGTGGGTCCTAAACTCATAAAATTGGTTGAAAATGTTAAATATCATGTTATATTTGATAAATTAGCTTGCTGATTGGATTGACTTAATAACCAAATTATTAATTTTGTGAGTGGTCGAACCAGGTAAGTTTCGAGCCTTAAAAGATTGACATGTTGGCAAAATTTCTAGTTTGATAGTATGAATGTTTGCTTGAGTTTGAAATGCATATTTGAGATATGGGATATGAGAATGTTTGATTGAATGGTATGATGTGTTGAGATATTAAGCTTTTGTATGATCTAAATGCATGAGATATTTGTTATATTGTGTACTGAAAAGGTTGTTATTTATGCATAATGAAAATTCGTAAAGTATGTGAAATTGAACGATATTGATAAATACCATCATAATGGTAATTGAAAGTTGGAACACTGTTTTCATTTATTGAAAGTATGTGATTATTGAGAACATGCTGAGTATGTCAAATGAATGTGAATTTTTTTTATATATGATTATGTATGAGATTGTGTGACATGTTACATTTGCATTGAGATGGGATTTTGTGGTTGACGGAGGAGTTCCGTTGAGTACCGACGGCATATTAAGTCTGCATATATTTGTAGTTAGTGCATTACATTTGGAGTGCCGAGGGGATTGACGATTATATCGAATTACTTGTTATTTAGCAGTTCCATTTCATTATTAATTATTTGTGGTTTTACGACATCGAGCTTTGCCCACATACATTGGAGTTTGGCAGACGGGTTCTAGGGAACTCATGGTGTGTAGCGAATGGTATGGGTAGGATCTCACATGTGCATTTGTCATGATCATGTGCAATTGAAATTATTTTTTAGAATGTTTGATTACGTCGTTGGTACCTTTATAAAATTGCTTGTCTGAATGCCTAATACCTGCTTGTTTAGCCTCACACTAAGCTTGTTAAGCTTACCCCATTACCTCAACTTCTTAGGTAATGATTGAACTTAGGATCGAAATTGGCATGCGGACATACGGCGGACTTCAGACTCCACTTTGTCATATTATTTTAATTTAATTATATTTTTAGATCATTTTCTTATTATTTTATTATTCGGTTCTTGATTGTAAAGTTTCTTTAAACTGTTGTTTGGGACTATTTGATATTTTTGGGTTTTTCATCCATGCATGACACTCATATTTGGTATAGATACACAACATTTATATATGTTGCAGTGGACTATGCATGATATATGACTAAATTAATAATTTGACTAGTAATGGTACATTTTCGCTACTAAGAAGGTAACAAAATGTTTTTTATTTTGGGCAACGCCATCAGTAAGGTTTTTATAAAAAGTCACCTAATTCACTAATTTGATCTAAGCATGTTTGGACTAAGTAAATGGACGTTTTCCAAAGTTAGCAATAGAAACCTCAGTTTTACAAAAGAGTGTACTTGTAGGTTTTAACTATCATTGGAGTAGGTTTGACACTAAGGTGTCCAATGTCACCTTCACGATTCAGCCATAACATCTAGGCTGGGTTGAAGAGGTTACAGTCCAAACCTTCCACGGTGGAAGCAAATGGACGAAAGTGATTCATACTCTATTCGATGAATTTTGCTAGCGGTCTAGACCTTAGAAACCAGAGGTTTTGACAGATTCACTTTCATCGCAAATCGGGCAAATTGACCCCTCGATCCTTTATCCGTTTGGAGATCGATTTTTACTACCTTTCCAATCAAGCTCCCAATCTCTTGAAGAATTTTCCTTTTGTAAAATGATCTAGAGAGCCTTTGAATACGGACCCAAGCCACAACGCATTGTGGAAAGGCCTCGAGGGTCAAAAATTGAGTTGACCAAGGTTAGACAATCAGATAGTGTCCGAAAATCACCTAGGGACCCTTCGGAAGAACATTATTATAGTCCAAAACTGATTCAAATTTTTCCAAGTAGTAGTCATTACCTATGTCCATCAGCTGGAATCTCATCGTTGGCTTCCACAAGGCACATACCTTATTCCACAAAGCATTATATCCAATTTTCCTTCCTAGCAACTATTATTAACGTCTTCGACATACTTTTTTCAATGAGTGCATAGACCTTGTCAAAGAATTCAATAGAGGGCACTCCAAAGACACCTTTCCTTACATCATCCTTTCGAAAATCAAAGTCATCCACTTCCCACTTATCATCTACAACATTATTCGTGGATCCTGTATTCAAGACAGCATCCCTAAAAGAGATTGGTTTCGATGTTCCATCACCCAGAATTTCCAAATCTCCACCTTCATCTAGTGGCTCTTCCTTTCGATGCCTAACTTTCTTGGTAACCCTATACAATCACAATCTCTGATTGTTGGCTCATTTTACATTGATTCTGATATTTGGTTATACAACCAAAATCAAAAGTTATATTTTAGCCAAAATCAATACAGTACATAAATTTCGTTGAGCTAAAACACTCAGTAACAAAGTCAATAAATTAATTATAGTCAAATTCCGGTATTGAAATTATGACAAATTCTACAAAATTATACAAATATTTTTTTCCATATCTTTGACTAATCCAATACTCTTGAATGGTATAAAAAAATATCACATACATTTTACTATTTAATTATTACAATTTTTAGTTTACTTCATAATTGACTAACCAAATGTGATTTCGAATATCACATAACCAAAAATTTGGATTTCGAGAACAAAAGTTTCAAAACAAGTGATTAATTAAATTGTAAAGAATAAGTTATGAAAAATTCAATTAAATAATGTTATTATTAATAAATGCAAATCAAAAGAAAATATATTTAATTAATCTATACATTATATGCCAATATAGCAATATTTTCATGTTAAGCCAAGTTAAGTTTGCAAATTTTTTAAGTCGTATTATGAATAGAATTGTCCTAAAGATTATTATGCCTTTGAATATAATCAACAAAAACAATTAATGGCAGTTAAGAATCAACAAATTCTTTCTAATCCAATAGCCACATGTAATTTAAATCCTATTTACTTAGCTGTATTATTGATTAAACAAATAATTAGTTGATTTAATAGTCAAATATTTCTATAAATATATACTTTAACTATATACTTTGTACAACCATCAACAGTATTATAAATCAAATACAGTTCACCTAATTAACAGGATTCTAAATTACTTTTTCTCAGGTTATTAACAAGCGCATTTTCAATGTAAATACTATATTACTTTCCCATTCATTTGCTGAATTCAAAAATTGTGAATTAACTTCAACTTATATTTAAATTATGCATTCTTTTATTTTTTTTAAATTGCTTTTATAATAACCATCCTGCTGCCAACCCAAATCGATTTGAGATTGATTTCACATTTAAAGATGCTTATTGTTTAGGTTGATTAAATGCAAGCAATCTCTTGGTGTTCAAATCCAAGGCTACGACTTGCGGAGTTTAGTGAAACTTTTTTTATGTGTAGAGAATATCTTGTCTATATTGGTTATGTTAAGTTTATATACGTTTATCATGAAAATAGGATGTGGTTCTTTACCAAATGAGGGTGTTACTAGACTGTCACAGGACTAGAACTTAAGTCTTGCAAATCGCGTGGCCTTAGGCGATTCCAATTGCTTCAAATATGCCTGAGTCAGCCTATCTCTCAAAAGTGAGAATTCTTCAATGAGAATTCTCTAATGCACCGAAATAAAGAGGAAGCAAACTCAAAAGATAAAGGAACTCAAATCGAACATAAAAGCCACAATAAAGTAATGTGCACAATGTGTTTGAGTAAATTCTATCAAATATATTTAATAACTATGAATGAAATGATTAAAAATGAGAGGGAAGACCTCTTTTTATAATTGAGCTCCCCTATATCCAATGGTATAGTTTAAATGACATTGACGATCAAGATTAAAACATATCTACAAAATGAGAGTACTAAGGGATTTAAACTCTATACAATCTTATCCTTTAGGATTTACAATATTCACCATGGCAACTATAGTTTTACGGGAGTGTTCCACTAGGCCACCAAAGTACTCTAGTTTTACTAGAGTGTTCCACTAGGTCACCAAAGCTTCAAGTAGATGGCTTTCTTCATGTGTTCTAAGAATCAAGTTAGTTCAAGTGGGTCAAATGAGCTCTATTTAATCAATTGACCTCTCTGGGTCGTTTTGTGTGCATTCTTCATGGGCTTTAATCTGCGACCTGTGACATTCTCCCTTACCCATTCTCGTGACTCCCTCGTTGCATCCTTGGATTGACATTGGTTTGACTCGTCTAGGAATTGTCTTAATGCCTTGGCCGATTCCCACCCATTCTTTTTGTTTGGTAGTTTTGTCCCTCGAAACATTTGTCTTAACTTATGTCTCTATTGTCGTCTAATTGGAATTGTTTCTCTCCTTTGTACATCTTGATCTTAAGAGGCCATCGCTCTTACTCGCTCCCATTGTGACTCGCCTCAATTGGGATCCCCTTTACCCTTCCAGTTGAGTATTGCCACTAACTCTTGTTGTAAGCCTCTCGACTTACCCATTTCAGAACTCTCAAAGTAACCATATGTTTTGATGAACCTAAGATGAGATGACATTTGCTCTTGATAACGCTAGCTAATTGTAAAGCCAACCAACAACCATGATTAACTTTCTTTTTAGTTATCATGCACCAAAAAAAAAATTCGGCTTTCGTTAACACGTTGGAGGAATCCTTTCGGCCCGAAAAAGAGAAAGAAATGAATTAGTGGACATATTTTAATATTGGGTCTAGAAGAAAAATGTCCTTCGATTTGCTAGGATCGTACGGTACCTTATAGTTATTAGTCCATTCCCGATAAAGTTGATAATGGTCAAATGACTCTTGGTAATCATATAAACTAATCAAATATTCATCGGTGTGTGCATAGTCATTAATGATTAAACTCAATGCAATGTTAAACTCGATAATTGACAATTTAAATTGCTTCCCCCTAAGGTGAAACTTAACTACACCAGGACTATTCAATGTAAAGTTTTCAACCATATTGAATTCATAATAAGTGGTATAAAATTCACGAGTTAACTCAATTAATGCCAGACAATTAATCACCAAGTAATTTTCCCAACCAATATTTTCAAACAATCCAAATACGTCACTAAGAATATTCAAAGCATCTAAAGTCAACTCGTGAACTTACTTACAATGCGTAATGGATTTGCGACAAAGGTCTGCATCCTGTTTCCTTTCAGTTGCTTTGTTGAACGTTAAGTGCCTCTGTAATTCAGGTTCCGCAATTGGTAAAACATGCTTTCCCTTGTTGAGTCAATTCTGATGTTTCGATGCTTCATGCGTTGGCTTAGAGATGAATTGAACGATAGCCAAGCTCATGTCAACAACCTTGGCTCACTTCGTTAAAGTCTTGGCAGTGGTCTTGCCCATCGCACAATCTTAGTTGAGTCGAAATGATATCATTTCAGTGGTTGTGCACATTTGTGGACAAGTAAGTGAAGATGTTGGATCTAGTGCCCTTAGTGTAAGCATTTTCGTCTATGTATATTTATATTTTTCGAACAATTTTAAAACTTTTGCTATAACTATATAAGTTATTTTCTTAACTAATTTTTCCAACAACATATTGTCTTCTCTACCCTCTTCACTGTCATCTTTCAACGCCTGTCAACACCTGAACTACTCCTTGCCTCCCCGCCCCAATATTCCCTTACCATTTTCAACTCAAGAAAATCGAAAGGAAAGAGTAAAAACTGAAACGAAGTGGTCAAGCTTACCAAGCACTAAAACTAACACCATATGAACTACCATAGAAGAAAAAAGGTTTGCAAAAAGAAAGAAACTTTGAAAATTTTTCAAACTCCGATAAAAAAACGAAACACCATAGCCCAAGGATTTATACACTCTTTAGGCTAGAGAAAGGCTTGGTCTCGAATCACCAACAATAACATCACACCTAGTAGTTTCAAAATTCAAACAACAAGAAATTATTAGCATCGTTTGCTAATGATGTGTTGTAACGCACAACCATTAATACGCATATGTGAATGTGCGAGGTTTGGTAAAACATTGGCCAGATGTGTCTTACAAGTGCATAGGCTAGTCGTTCCAAATTCTAAGTGTTTCCTACTAATTTAAGAGCCTTCGCCCTTGAACACACATCACCCTTCCTTTAAAGAAAGGACTTGATTACGCCTTGAGGCAAGCCACCCCTCTCAACTAGAGGGAAATTATTATACCCTAATTGTCCAAACAAAGAAGTAAGCACACAAACAATGTGAACAAACCCCTTGGAGGAAACTCCCCATGTTAGCAATTGAGTGAGCCCCATTGGTGAACCGCCACACCAAAATTTTGTCACAATGTCCCATTCGATGTAACACAAGGCAAATAATAATGTCACCTTACCTAAATTTTTACCATAAGACCACTCGACTACTTGACTCTAACTCATCAAAAGCAACTCGCCATGTGGCACTTAGAGATACAGGACTAAGTCCCAAAGTAGCCAAGCCATAGAAGGCTCTCTCTCTCTCTCTGTCTCTTCACCTTACCATCTCTGACCACTACATATTCTCTCCGCCTTATCCAACGAACACATCAACACTTGCAACAAGCAAAAAGCAACACTAATTCTTTGAGAAATCAATAGATGATACGATGAAGTAGTTGTTGATCTTGAATTTCTCCATTACCCATTGAGCTAAATATAGTTTAAGATATATTAAGGATTAAAAAAGTTTTATCACCTTAATAAGATGTTAAATATATAATATTATTTATAATTATAGTATATAAAATAAAATATCAAATATTTATTAATATTTGGGTTGATTTTAGACTTGAAAATGTCTGTGAAAAGTCCAATCCATTACCAAAACATATTTTTTTAATCTAAGTTAATACTTTTGATCTCGTATTTTTATTCAAATTCTCTTAAATATTATACTTTTAATTTTAATTTTAGATGGTAGCTGTATTTTATTTAAAAGTTTCAAATATTCAAATCTTTATTTGGTAAAAAGTAAAATCTATTTTTATTTTGCTATGGAAACAACATATATTTTTTTGCCTTTTAGATGTTTCTAAAACCTTGCATGTCACTTTAGCTGTTCAAGAAAGAATTGTTAAATTAATCCAACTTTACAATTGGTTTTAACAAGTGACATGTGTTTTATGAATTACGGCTACAAATAGGGAAACCGCTCTTAGCATAATTACCCATGGATAATTCATATATGTTTCCGATTTTTCTTAATTTTAAAATTAAATAAATTAATTTTTTTTTAAATTCTTCTAATTTTGAAATTGAGTAATTAAGGATAATTATCATTGTGCTCACTTCTTCTATCAATTTATTCTACTTTTAATTGGTATAATAACTCTCAATATTTACGTATTCTGTCAATTTAATTTTAATTCTAAAAATTTAACCTTCGACATTTATATATTCTATCATTTATTCCTCATTCTAAATTTGTTGATATTCAATGAGAGTTAAATTTATTAAATTTTTTAGAATCATAATCAAAATGACAGGATTTATAAATATTGAGGGTAAAATATGTTATTATATCAATCAAAAGCAAGATAATTTGATGGAAACAAGATAAACGCTATGCTTATGTCCTTAATTGCTTATTTTCAAAATTGATAAGTACCAAATTACCCTACTTTTTAGAGAGATTAATTTGCTAAATTTTGAAATTGAAAGAGAGTACCAAAAATATTGAAGAAGGACAATTAAATGTATTTTTAATAGTAGGAGGAAATTTAGTTAAGAGTGAAGACAAAGGCTACAGTTTATAAAAATTGAATCTTGAACCGGTTATATGCCCATGTATAAAAAAAGTTAATTGTATGAATAAATTTAGGCTTAAACTCTGGGTTGACATTAAAAAGACTATTGATTTTGGAACTTGGTCCTTTTACATATCCCAAAATCACAAATGTTGGTTAGAAGAAAGGGAGAAAACAAAGAATGAAAGACAGAGATGAGAACATGAGAATTCACGCAATCACCGGGCTGTAATTGTACAACATATGGAAAACGTCAACGCACAAATCCAGCCCTTCCTCACATATATATATATATCATGAACTGCAAAGATAAAAGTAATCAATTTCTCCCAACTCATCAGTTGTGGGATCAATTAAAGGCCATGGATGGATATGTGGTATGGTTTTCCCTTGTAATAAAACACCTCACATGATGGAGCAAGGGTCTTGTTGATGAGCATATGGCAATTCTTGATACACATATAAAGGTTGATTATAAGGCCATAGATAGGCGGCGGGGGGCTTATTCTCTTCCTTCTTTTCACCGTCGACGGCACTAACGCTTACTAGCTCCGCATGCCCCACGCTCTTCCTTAGCCGACTTGTTAGCTGAACTGCGTCCACCCCATCTCCTGTTACCTCTATTTGGCTCTTGTCATCTCCTTTCAATGAAGCTGACTCCACCCCTATGAATCCCATCAATAAACACAGCAACGTTAAATTCTAATTTCATCATAAACTTAATACATTTTAATTGAGTCATCAGATGGATGATTACCTGAGAAACCGACTACTACCTTCAAGGCCTTGGAGCGGGATTTCTCGTCGCTCATAGTCACCTTCACTACCATCTTTTGCTGCAAAAAAGAACTACTCAATTCAAACTCTTCATGGTATTTGATATCATAAACACATACTCTACTTTCCATACCTTCATGGTGTCAAGAATACAGCTGTTTTAGTTTTCCAAAAGAGAGTGGCAGAAATGAGGAAAATATAGAGAGAGGAACTACTTGTGCTGTTTGTTTTGTGTGGGAAAATATGAGTTGGTCAATTTATAGAGGGTGTGTTGTGAGTTTGGCCGATATTTCTGTGAAGCTCCAGGAAGAAAGCTGTTGACCCTACCAAGTTTTACTTCGTCACCTCTTTCACTCCGGTCCCCTACTTTCTTTTCATCAATTTTTTATATAATATGAAGTCGGTTTTGAATCTTCTTCTTCTCCATCCAAGCAAATAACACAAGTTCATTCATACTATATATATATATATATATGTAATGTTGATGCTTGGGACTTCTAATCATCATTGATGAATGAAGAAACAAGCGCATTCATATTAATCGTATCATATCAATGTATATATTGGCAAATGAAATTTGAATTTAGAGGACAAAGAATTGTGGCTCTTTTAAGTTTAATTCTCATCTAATACTTTTTTTTTATAGATTTCACATTATGAAATCATAATATATCCCTACAATAATGTTTTTTATTTATAAAAAATATTATTAATAATTGCTTAACTAACTTGAAACCAGATTAAAGGATGATATCATATCAATAAGGGCGTATATATGTATTTGATTTTGTTGATGAATCTTGATAGCTTCAGGATTTAGCTGACTAGAATCCTTGTGCACTAGGAAATAATTGTTCAACAAGGGACAATGACACGCAGTGATCTTGACCCCAAAAAGTGATAGATTTTTCATTTAATCCATTATATTTTTATGAAATTACATATTACTATAATAATAAAATTATATTTTAATACCCAAAAATTTATGATTCATCAACAATATTTTAATTTCAACCAGATCTTGTTGGCATAAAATATTTAAATTTGATTGAATTCGACTCTAATTATTTATTTTTATTAAAATTTAGTTATAAAATATTTTAAAGGATAAAATTAACTTTCAGATTGATCCCGTAGAATAAAATTTAGGAAAACATCCAAAATGAAAGAATTAGAATCCATTATTACATAACTTGTGGATATATACAACTTAATTAAATGTGTCATTGTCATGAAATAGGCATAGTATAATTATTTTAAAATTCTAAATCCATTTGCTTTATGCATTAAATTGATGGTTTTTTAAGTAGTTTTTGTTAACAGTTGTTTTCATTAAAATAATGCGTTTGAATAAACAAATCTTTTAAATGTGTTCGGTTTTGTATTCAACAAAATTTAAAGTTCTTTGTATTCTTTTATTTAAAATAATATTATATTTAGAAAGTTACCTAATAATAGTTTGGGCATATTTACTTGTAATTATTGTAATTGATGAGTTCTAATTAATTGAGATTGTTTAAACAACTCACGTAATCGTTGATCTGGTGCCAGATCTTGAATAGCTTTATCGAGATCAAAAGAAAATTGTGCAAAGGCTTGTAATTCAGTGAATTGGGCCAATTCCAATTTTGATTTACTAGCAACTTGTTTCATAGCTTTAATTTGAGTTGCGGATCCTGCTCTGGAGACGGAAATCCCCCACAATAATAGTACGTCCAATTCTAACATTGAATAGATCGGGGATAAGAATATTTGTCCATCTGTAATGCAAATCACATTAGTAAGAATATACACCGAAGCGTCTCCCGACTGGGTCTCAACTATTGGTAAAGCAGTCATGCTTCCTTCACCTAACCGAGAACTTGATTTAGCAGCTCTTTTGAAAAGGCGCGAATGCAAATAAAAAACATCTCCTGGATAAGTTTCACGACCCAACGATCTTCGTAATAGGAGTACCTAATTAAACTTTTCAATTCTTAGGGGAGGGTGAGAATTGAAGTAATTACACCCAAATTCAATTTTAAAAAATGTTTTTTACACAAGTTCTAAAATTATATTATAAGTATAACATGTACAAGTTTTTGGATGATTATGGAAAAAAATTTCTAATATTATAAATCTTAAAAATATATATTATTAAAATAATTTGTTTATTTTATAAAGTTATAACAAAAAATTCTTATTTAAATCCTAAAAAAATTCTTAAGTTATGGCCAAAATTATAATAACATGTTATAAATGTTTTACAATATATTTATTTATAAAAAAATTTGACAAAGTATGAACATAATCTATTTACGGGTCCATGCTATATATTATAAAAATAATATTTTTATTAATAAAAAATATTATAATTTTTCTTATCGTAACTTATTTATAAAAATAACAAACTAATGAAAAATTATATTATTTATAACAATTGTTATGAAAGTTTTAGACAATTTATAAATTTTTTTATAAAGATTAAATATTATAATTTTATATTATATTGAGTTAATTTACATATTATGAAACGGGGATATAACCTAGCATAAATCTTTTTTCTAAATTAAGTTTATATAAGTTTTTTATAATTAAAGTTATAGATTATTTGAACTGTGAACTTAAATATTATAAGGTTGATACTAATTATGCAAATAGAAAATATTTTCTTACACCATATCATGAGATACGTTACTATTTGAGAGAGTGATGCTAGACACAAGCACCATAAACAACTCACGAACGCTTTAATTTGACCCATTCAAAGCTTTAAAATGTGATTGAGAAGACATTTTTTGTTATAAAAAATATTTCTCATATTAACAATATCAACTTAGAATAACATAGAAAAAAGAAAGGTGGATCGTACTTGTATGTTACATATTTTATAACTTCAATCATAGGTAGAATTGAGATGACCCATATACTTCAAAGAGTACATGGAAGAATGAGATCTTGATAATCCTAATTATGCAAATTCAAAGTCAGATGATGTTGAACTCGATCAAAGACTCACAAAAGATAAAGAAGCATATGTTAAATATTAAAGATGGAATAATCCAACAAATATCCACTAGAACAATTAGATAAAATTGCATATGACGTTTATTTTTCTTGCTATTTTTATTATTAATCATATTATCATTTACTTTCTAGACTAACATAATACATATGATGATTTGATTTTAATTTTTGTAGTTTTAAAATTATTTTTTATCATTCTAATAATTTCTATAGTAATTAATATTTTTTTTAAAAATTATAAATTATATAACTACGTAATTACAATCTGTACTATCAAACAGGACATAAAAAATTACAATGTAATTATACCCTGTTAGCCAAAGACATCTAGGAAATTACAAGAGAGTGTAATTACTACCCTAATAATTACACTTTCATTCAATTACTCTATGTTGTCCGAACAATCCAAAATAAATATTCTTATGAACATTGAATAATTTCTCTCTCGAACAACAAACAAAACATATTCATGTACATATAAATAAAAATGTTCATGTACTGTATCAAGCCAAAAAATGAAGATTATGATAACATTTTTCTAATTTTACAAATTTTATTTTCTAATTAAAGATTAAAAACAAATTAAAATTTTTAACTTCCTAAAAAATTAAATAAAATTGCATTTAAATCAAATAAAAAATTTAAACTTCAAAATAAAAAAATTATTTAAAATAAATATTAATATTATTAAAAAAGTATTTAAGTATTCTTAATTTCTTCTTCTTCTTCAATCTATCATGTTAGTCGTTATTTTAGATGATCTTTTTCTTCAATTTATCTATAAGCTCGTCTAACTTCTAATATGATAAATTGTCTTTTAATGTCCATTCATTTGTTTAATTTCACAATAAAAAAACAATACTCTTTTCATTGGTAGAGAATCAACCTTCTATAAAATTGACATTTTTCTTTGTCATCCTTATAAAATGAGTTACCTTTTATAAAATAGTGTTGGAAAAATCTTGTTAAGAAAACACTTATTTAGTTACAACAAAAATTTAATTTTTTTCTTAAAACTGAATCATTGTGATATTTATAGTAATAAGTCTAAACTAGAATTATACTTGTGTTTTGTGCGAGGCAGACTCAAGTTCATCCGCCATATAGTCATACACGATACAAAAATAAACAAGTAGCTCACTTGCAACTGCAACTCTAGCGTAGTCCCCTTCGTCAGATCCTTCTTCTACTATCAAAACGCCTGAGGATGAAAAGTACCAAACTAAGTTCATTTAAACTTAGTGAGTTCTAAAATAGACACAATTAGTTTTACAAGGATTCCAATAATCAACAAGCATGAGTACTCGTGAGAAAAGAACACCAAACTTTTTCGTGGAACTTTGTTATACAGACGTAATACGCTAATTGTCATCCATAGTTCCTTGGCGGCAACACTACTCCAATTTAACATAACACATACAACATTCAAGCGGACACATTCCGCCTACTTAATCGTCTCCCACAACCCTATATGGTTATCAACAACTCATCCTTGTCCCAACCTAACACCCATATCTTAGAAATCAGAAGCACATACCGGTCATATTTATTTTCATTTCATATCCTTGTTAAGTCGAACACATATTCTCCCACAAGGTTGGGTTGTGATCTGCCAGTCCGCTTTGCAATATAGTTTCCCTATCGGAGGCATCACATATAGTTCTCCCTTCCACAATTTTCACATATCATAAATTATCTGGTACTAGGCTCGTGCAACAAGGAGGGTGTTTTTACATTAACAATAGTCATACTCACACACACGTCCAGACACAACACATCAATTCATTTATAGTAAGAGCAACTTACAGCACACAACCCACATATAATGAAAGTTTCATAACTCAAAGGAAGTAAGAAAGAACTCACATGTACATAGCTGGATGCGCTTTCACACACTCTCTCCAAAAGCAATATATTTTCCTAAATTTTCAGAAAAATCAATCTATATAGCGAATTAAAAAATTATTTCAAGATATATAGCTGATTTAGTCCCTTTCGATGTGTGACAATAGTAGAGGATTACATAAGATATTTTTCTTTTCTAGTCGAAGCTTTGGCTTTTATACATAAATGGAGATTAATATATTAAGACATTAATTATTGAGTTTAATAATATAGTTATGCTCATCGTATGGGTAAAATTTTGAATTCATCCTATATTTATAGTATATCATTCCAATTTACACAGTTAAAAATTTTCCTTTCCAAATCGAGCAAATAAGTATAATATTTAATTTATTAAAAAATTAATGCGTATACTTTATATGAATTATCCTAATCAAATTATAAAAATAATGAAAATGTGAGAATGATTGAGTTACCAAGTGAATCCTCTTTCTATAGATAAATATAATCACTTTCTTGTTGACAATGACTCCCATCGAGGAGCGACAAAAGGTCTCTTTTTTCTTTTGCTTTTTCTTCCAAAAGGAGTAACAAAAGTTAAGAAACCCAAACTCGTGTAATTAATATAGTGAAATAATTAACACAATAAAGCATGTAGAGTAAGGAGTTGCTGAATGTGAACCCTCTCTTTAGATAGTATTCAAGAAAGGAAGTAGGACCAAGATGATATAATAATAATATATGTGAGGGAATCTTTTTCTTTAGATGTTTGCGGTTACTTTTGATTAAATTAAATAGATAAAAGAATGAAATTCAAAATTCTATATATATATTAGTAGATTTCGAGGAGTTGAAGAAAATATACGATACCACCTTTGATGACCAAATTCCACTTAGAATCACTACAACCCCCCCCCCCCCATTTAGTTGTCTATAGACAACAATTCGCCATATAATCACTAATCTAGACACCATTAATTTTAGAGTTTGTATCATCCGAATCTCATCACTTGTTAAAAAAATAAATACAGTGACAAAATAAGGGGATCTATGGGGGCGAGAGGCCGGGGGCCGTATAGAACTATACTTCTATTATTTGACTTTGATTAGAACAGGGTTTTTCAACCCTTAAATAGATGTAGTCGAAACTCCTCTTGTATAATTCGTTTGTCAACTTTAGTGAATTTCTTCTCATCTGCCCGTGATTTTCTCCCGAAAGGCTTTCATGTAAAATCTATGTGTTCTTATTTTTCTTTTCTTATTGCTTTGCAATTGTTCTACTATCATTATGGACGTTTATTATAGCAATCAAATTATCCTAATAATCTCTCACTAAATCTATTTCAAATTTTGCCATTTCAACTTGCAAAACTTAGATTTCACTAGCACCCAATTACTAAGAATGAGGAGTTGCAATCTTACCTCTTAACTAGGACAATGCTAGTAGTTAACCCAATCCTATAAAACTTACAAAATGAAGTTTAGAATAATAGGTTGAAAGCAAAGAATACAAACAAACATCAAAATCGAACAAAACCATCTCAAAAATCAATGAAAACCAAGGTCAAATTAAAGAAATGGGATTAAATCAATGAAACTCAATTATAGAATCTCTAAGATTCAAGACACAACTCTTACGCAAAACAGGGAAACTCTTAAAAGAAGAGAGACATTGAAAGTTGTTTAAATCTTATTTAATTATCAAATAATTTAATTAAAAATGATCTTATACTAGCTAAGTTAAAATATTAAAAAAATCTATTATAATTAACGATATAATAAAAACCTTTTTTTTTATTTGTACCATAACCTATTAGTAAAGTTTGAAATCTTCACAACTTACTTCTTTCAATTTTTTTTAGTGAAGGTACCAAGTATGTCCCTTTATTAGAGAAAATCATTCAAATTATTTCTTGTATTATTAAATAGATAAATTTAGTTTATGTATTAATAAAAAGGATTAAATAAGGTTAAATTTTAATAGAATTCAAAATTGAAGGTTTAAAAATCTCTTTTACTGTTTAACAATTTAAAAATGTTATTTATTATTTAATAGTTTAAAATTAGCATTTACTATTTAAACAAACATCTTGTTCTTTCTTCAATAATTTTTTATCTCTAGTGGACCTCTCAGTAGGATTCAAACCCAGATGAAGTTTTGACCATCTATCAGAGAATAAAGAACGAATGGATCTTGTAAGATTTCTAAGAAATTCTTTGATTTCTTCCGGAAGTAGGTGATCATCCATCCGCTTCTCATGTTCTGTGAATAGTCGGGACATTGAGGAATATCCAAAAAGACACTTAGGGAATCGATCTAATTCTATCTTCGTTCGTTCTGCTTGGAGAAAGGAAGAATTTGATTCTTTTTACTGATATATAAATTAAATTTATCTATTTAATAAGAGAGCAATTAATTTAAACCAATTTACCTACAATAAAATTTACCATAAATTTTCTTCTTCACTTTTGATAGATGGTAATCTTTTGTTCTTGCCTCGATAAATAAATGATTCTAGAAATATTATTTATAGGATTTATTTTCATATAAGGTATCATGATTTTTTTTATAATTAATCATTACAAGCAAACTAATTTGAACAATTTAACTTGTGTCAAACTAATTAATTAATTAACTCAAGTCAACTTAGGGTCTTTTTGGATGAGTGGTGTGTTTTAGTCCGTGCGTTTAACTCTATTTTTGTATCATGCCACAGTGATTAATTTCACTGCCACCGCTGTTTTTACCCTAATCGAAGATAAATACACCGCCCATCTAAGAAATCCTTAATTAACTAACTAGCTCAAGTATAATTTTCACATACTGAGACTCAAATCTAGATATTCAAAGTTGTTAAGTACTCTTTTTTTCTGGCACAACCAAGCCCTCCCATTGGCATGGAATAGAAATTTTGAGTTTATTTGAAAAACGAAATTGTTGGAGTATATTTTGATCAATTTTATTATATTTTTCCCTTAAATTTTTTATTTAGATTAAAAATAAAATATAATTATTTGTATGTATATAATATTAAAAATAGAAATTAAACTATAAAGATCGATAAATCTAAACAAATATATTAAAATACACCAATATAAAATAAAAACCATAGAATAGAGGATCTCTATTCCCTATCATATATAAAAGAGATCAAATTTAAAGGGTGGCGTTAGGGCAGGCGGTTTAGCCCTCTCTTGACCGAGTCTGACTCCCCTCCCCCTACCCACACGCCAAATATGATAAAGAAAGAAGCCTTTACTTTTTCTGTTATCACCTTTTGGGGTCAAATACACTGTGAACGTCAATTATTGCATAGACTTCATGTAGAAAGTAAACCCTTTGTGTGTACAATTTATGATTTATTCAACCATAGGATAAGAAACGTGTATTTGGGAGAGGAGAATATTATTATTTGAAATTTAATTCAATGTTTTATATCTCATCTTCCAAGTAGATACCAAATTATTGGTTGAAAGCTTTTACTTTAAACACATCTTAAGCTAATTTATTTATAAATTTATAGAGTTTTAAATTTTTGTGTGTGTAATAAATTAAAGACAATAATTATAAACTTTTTCAGGTTCAAAATCCATTTAATTCTCATAATCCTCGAATTGGAGATTTTAAATAAAATAAATATAAATTATATATAATTCATTTAATTCAATACAAAATATAATAGATTAATAATTATTTTGAAAAGAAATCTGCTTATAATATTTGCAAATAGCAAAACTCCACTTTGAATCATTCAGTTTAATGGTATATAGAAATAGGATTGAGTAAAATTCGATTCAACTTGAAAAAATCAGGAAAAAAATTCAAATTTTAAATTATTCGAATCGAGTTAATCAAGTTAACTTAAATTCTTTTTTTAATTTTAAGTTCGAATTGAATTTTCGAATAAAATAGGATTCGTCAACTCAATTAACTCGAATTTTTTTCATTCGATTCGATTGAACGCTCACCCTTAAATAGAAGTTCTGAAATAAAAATAGGATGAAATCATTATTTGATATTAGAATTTGATAATTTTTTTTATATTGGGTTCTAATTTTTTTTTGTTTAACTTAAATATTAAATTTGGCAATTATTCTCACATTAAGGCTTGAACTTGACAACTTTTCTCATATTGAGACCTAAATATTTTTTTATTCAAGTTAAGCCTTAAATTTGACAATTGTTCCCATATTGAAGCTTGAACTTTAGAGTTTTCAATGACTAATTTAGATAATAAAAAGTCAAATCCTAATGTAAGAACATTTGCCAAGTTTAAGATATAACTTGAAAAAAATATTTAGACTTTAATATAATATTTATCAAATTCAGAAATTAACTTGAATAAAAATGTTCAAACCTAATATAAAAAAAATTGTCAAATTAAATTTTGAAAATGTGATTTAACCATATGGGTGGGGTTAATTACTTTCTCAACATTAAAAAAATGAATGCAAAGGTTAGGATGACGATATGAAATGATGTCATGTCAGATCATTTCTCATTGGTCAATAGCCAGCTGCTTTAAACTAATCATTAAATTAGATGCAAGCTTTGCAATGCAAACTCATATTGTTTCTTTCTCTAACCATAACCATTATATCAAAAAAAAAAAAACATACATATTTTTCTCAAATAATGTGAAAAAAGACCAATAATTAATTTCTTTCCCATTTCTTATCATTAATTTATACAAAACAAAGTGTACTTAATACTAATTTTTTTGTTTAAAATCAAACTAAATCAAATTTGTACAGTTCAGGGACTCAACTTTTTAGAATTAATTTTTCATCTTTTATGTTTTTTACTTTTACTTCATTCTATTTTATTCGAAAATTGTGGTACTTATTTTAGTTTATTAGTTGTAGTAGTTTATGTTTCGTTTTCTTTCAAACTAGTGATTATTTTAGTTTTTAGTAGCGTTATGGTATATGTATATATATATATATGAGATTTATTAAGGTAGAGGTCAAATTTATTGGGGAATCATGATAAAATACTATGATATAGTCACAAAATTAAACTAAAATATGATGAAGATGATAGGTCATTTCAGACTTGGTTTTTTATGCATCACAATTGTGGTGGGTCTCTTGAAACTATTGACAATGATTTCTAGGTTGACCAAAGTTTGTTGTCAAGATCATCTCATTATGGTGAGGCTGGAATGTAATTTACGGTGGTTTGATCTAGATAATACATCTCTAATTTATTTAAGATCGGTTTATAATGTTTTCTTTTTTGAGTATATAGTTGTTTATAATATTTTATTTATCGTTTGTACCATATATTTTATTTTTCATTCCTATTCCTCTTAAAAAGTCAAATGAAACTAGTTGTATGTATACGACGGAAAACAGTATATATAAAATATATGTAGGATTTAATATGTAATTTGAGATTTTTTTTTAACATTAATCTCATTATAGGTTCTTATTATATCTGCTCTTTTTTATGCAATACTTAAAACTACCCATAACCCCTCCACAACCCTTTAATAGGAGAATAATGCACTTCAACGCACTTGAACCCACGTCTTCACTTGTATTGCTGCATAGAATCTCTAGTTAGGGGAGGATCCAAATACTTTGTCGTTGTTATATGCGGAGTTTTGGGTGCAAATCCATGATCTGCTTCCAGGGCTGATGTCGGAAGTTATGGCAAGGCAGTTTGGTTCTTTTCTGGGAAGTTTTCTTGATTATGATTGTCTGCTGCGAAGCAATTCATGAGGATTAAGTTCCATTTGGATGTCCGAGTTCCATTGAAAAAGATCGTGTTGGGGGTAGTTGGACGGTATATGCTAGGTTTCAATATGAAAATCTCAGCATGTTTTGTTTTCTCCATGAGAAGCTTGGGCATGGGGAGAGCTTCTGCCCTCTTAAGGTGAGAATAGATTCAACTAAAATTATGCTTGGGTGGAACGTTTCAATGCATGCTTCGGTGAGAAGAGGATCCTCAATGGTAAGCCAATGGTTATGGGAGACGGATGGAACAGTTAGTAAGAGGGTGGATAGGGAAAGGAGTCTGGTGGGGAGTAATTTTGGGGATAGTGTTACGAATATTTTGTTGGATCGCCGGCACCCCTATGGTGCAGCGAAAAATAATAATTCGGCGATCCTAACCAGGAATCCATGTGTGAGGAACGAATCGGGGTGAAAAGGTTGCGAAATTACCTAATGTTTATTCAGAGTAGACAGCAACACCTCAACAACGAGTAGTCTGATCTGCTGTCGAACCAAGCCGCAATCTATCGTGATCCTGGCCTCTACGTAATCCACCCAGTTGACTACGAACTGAAGAAATCCCCAAAACAGTTTTGAAAGTGTTTTTTCTTTGACGGCTGCTAGACCCAAGCAAAGGAAAGACGGGATCCTTATAAATCTTTTATTTTTAGGGTTTTTAGGAATTAAATAAATATAATAATATTTTAAACCGAAAATTATAATTACATTAATTATAATATAATTTCGGTAAACCATATATTTATTTGAATTCATATGCTAACCAAATTCATGTCCTCATTATGCGTACAACAACCTTGTACATAATGTGTTAGAAATTTGATTACCGAATTAAATTAATTCTATAATTAATTTAATTTAAGTGACCCCCCAAAACAATACCAACTATGGCTTATTCCATTCATTTCAACTATAGAGTGTGACATTGTAGGTTCCTGTAACGTTAGCAGTAATACTAGAATGATTCCAATGTTACAAACAATGAGTGGCATCTAGCAATGCATCATTGCTACCTAAGTCACAAGAGATCATGATTCGACATAACCTTTTTATGATTAACCTTTTATGCAATAATCCTTAAGTTTTTTATCTCTAGATTGGACGCAAGTCATGGAATAGTCACACTTGCATAGTCCATTCCATGTTCCTTGATATCTTAAGCAGACTACGATATACAAATAAGTATGACATCTCATATCAACTTATTAGAGCATGGCCATGCATTTCTAGTCTCACTTAATCAAGTGGCCTAAAATATTACTCCCATTATGTAGGAGGGACTTATTCTATATCGACCAACCATATCCCTCTACATCGATTGTGGTATATCCAACATCAGCCTTTATAGAACAACCAGTTACGGTGTACGTTTGACTGTATTAAGATATACTACTCACGATGTTGGGATTATGATGATCTCAAGTCTAAGGATCATATACATATTAATCACTATGAGTAATGTCGTGACAATTACATAATAATCCAAGAAACATACTCATAATGGGTCAGTCTAATATGTTGTTCTCTAACACACATATTCATGCATCGATTCTGACATTCCATATCGATGACAACTCTTTATCATCAATCAACTGCATGTTAGTCTTAATGCATTATCGTTGTCCTATCCAACAATAATACTTGACTAAGGATCTTTTAAGAATAATCATATTATTCTCAGGACATTATTATAAAACAGTTTATTTATACACACAGAAAAGAAACTGAAATAATAATGGTAACGCCTTATATTAATAAACATGATAAATCAAGTATGTTATTACAACCATCTCATGATTGATCTTTGGGCATACTCTAACATATTTATCCTAATCATAATCAAAATTTAGTGGGGTCCACTAGATACCGATTGGCTAAGGCAAAGGTAGGAGTATTTTACTAGAAGAATGATTCGAAAGTTGATGCATATAATGATTCTAGGCTAATGGAGTTGGGTTCAGATAATGAAGGGTGTCCTATTCAATTTGTTGAAGGATAGAAGATACAAAGAGTGCTCGAGGAGATTTCCACTAAGGTGATTAAAGGCAATGTTGGAGTGTCAAGGAAGGTCAAGTTAGATTGGCTAGCTCTGCCATACAGGGCAGCCAGGCGCAATGAAAACCTTAAGTTGGAATGTCCATGTGTTGGGGAGACCACGGGCTGTAAATCGTCTCATGAATAAGCTGAAAGAAATAGGTCCCCAAAGTATGTTTCTTATAGAAATAAAAATTAGTATGAGAAGAATGAAAGTTGTTAGGAGAAAGTGTGGTTTTGCTAATGGAATTGATGTGGAAGTAACGGGTTCTAGAGGAGGGTTATCGTTGGGTTGGAGATAGAATTATGTGGTTAGTTTGTGAAGTTATTCAAAATATCATATAGATGTTGATATTTAGGATGAGTAGGAAGGTTTGTTATAGTGCTTTATTAGTTTTTATGGTTACCCTAAAAAACGATTACGAAGTAACTCTTGGGATCTTCTTCATCAGTTGGGTCAAGATCAATCTGTTCTGTGGCTGGTAGTTGAGATTTTAATGAGATAGTTTTTTATTTTGAAAAGAAAAGTGGACAACTGAGAACGGAGATGTGTATGAAGGCTTTTAGATCTGCACTACAAGATAGTGATCTGAGTGATTTGGGGTTTACAAGGTGCTAGTTCACGTGGGAGGAGGGTAGATTAGTGGCAAACAACATTCAGGAGAGACTTGATAGGGGTGTGGCAAATTCAACTTGGTGGAGTTCTTCTCTAGATCATTCTATAATTCATTGGACACATTCTTTTTCTGACCACTATCCGATTGTAGTAGCTACAGTAGGGTGAAGAATTGGGCAGTGAAAGGGTTTTTGTAATTTCTATTTTGATGATAATTGGTGCTTGTAGAGTTCTTATGAGGAATAAATACGCCAATTCTAGTTTTCATCTGTGGACGGTTTGCCTTTAAAATTGATTGGGTTGGGAAGAAAGTTAAGATATTGGAGCCATTTGGTAAAAAGGAATAGAGTGATTAATAAACAAAGGCTTGATCTCAAAATGAATGAGCTTTATGAAAAGGAGCCAGATGATGATACCCTCGTTGAACTGGCATAGATTCAACTTGGGTTAAATTTAATAGATGATAAGGAGGAATTGTTTTGGGAAAAAAAGAGCTCGTGTTATTGACTTTCTAATAGAGACAGGAATACTACCTTTTTTCATAAGGTTGTAAGGGGCGAGTTCCATATTTGAAGAGGAAAAGGTTTTGAAAATTATCTTTAATTATTTCATTGATCTGTCCATGGCCACTTCTACAAAGGATGCTTCACAGATTTATGCTAATGTTCACAAAAAAAATTTTGTGTCCTTTTCAACCAGAGGAAGTTTGAGTTGTGGTTAAATATATGGAACCTTTTAAAGCATCAGGTATTGATAGTTTCCCTGCTCTCTTTTATTAAAAAAATTAGCATGTTGTAAGGAATAATGTTACGAAATATTTTTTGGTGGTTTTTCGTAGGGAGGTTGTTGTTGAGGAGATAAATAAGACTTATATTGTCTTGATCTCGAAGGTTAGTAATCCTTGTAATATAACACAATTTAGACCTATTAGATTGTGTAATGTTTTGTATAAAATCATTGTTAAAGTAATAGTTGGAGGAATGAGTGGCATATTGAGAGATTATGTTAATGAGGCTCAAGGAGCTTTTATACCTGGCAGACAGATTTCAGACAATGTCCTTGTTGCATATGAAATTTTGCATTCCCTTAAGATAAAGAGATCGGGTAAACAGGGCAATTTTGCGCTTAAGCTTGACATGAGAAAATCTTATGATAGGGTTAAGTGGGATTTTCTAGTAGGATGATGCTACATATGGGCTTTCAAGATAGTTGGGTGACGTTGGTTATGAAGTGTGTGACCTCTGTTTCATATACGATCAGCGAAAATAATGGTACTAGTGAATTAGTTTTACCTTTGAGAGGTTTGTGGCAAGGTGATCCTCTCAACCCCTATCTGTTTTTATTGTGAGCTGAGGGTTTATCGTCTATGCTCAATGAGGTAAAGACAACTAGGTTAATAAAGGGGGCTCGAATTGGAAGGGAGAGGTTGGCCATAAATCATTTATTCTTTGCTGATGATTACATTATGTACAGTAAGGCTTTTGGAGAAGGTGATGAGAATGTTCATAAGGTAATTTCTGAATATGAAAATGCTTTGGGACAAAAGGTTAATTATGATAAGTCTTTTATTTATTTTGGAGATAATGTTGGATCAATTGAGTGGGAGATTGTGGGTAGCCTATTAGGTGTTCAAATTTCGAAAAACCCTGAAAAGTATTTGGGTTTGTCGATGATGGTTAGGAGACGTAAGAAGTAAGTGTTTGCGTATTGTTTGGATCATTTTAGCAAGAAAGTAGAAGGTTGGGAGCATGAGATTTTTGTCAATTGGGGTCGGGAAAAGGTCTTTATTAAATATGTTTTGCAAGTTTTTCCTGTTTATGCAATGCAATGTTTTCTATTGCCAAAAATGTTGTGTAGCCAATTAGAAAATGTTCTCAATAGGTTTTGGTAGAGGAATAACAAATCTCGATGTAGTATACATTGGTCTACATGGCATCCACTTTGTTTGCCAAAAGCGAAGGGAGGGCTAAGTTTTTTTGATTTGTCCAAGTTTAACATTATTAGCCAAACAATGTTGGCATATAATTACCCATCTTGATAGTTTGTTGGCTAAAGTTTTGAAAGCCAGGTATTTTCCATAATCAGATTTTATGTCAGTTAGATTAGGTACTTAATCTTCTTTTACCTGGAGAAGTATCTTAAGCACAAGAGGCTTAATTAAAATGGGAGCTGGTTAGAGAATTGGTATTGGGGATGGTGTCAACATATGGAATGATTCTTGGATTCCTGGGTCGAGAAATGGAAAAATTCAGTGCTAGAATATAGATGTTCGATTTTCTACAATGTCCTATTTGATTAATTCAAATACGTGTACGTAGCTTGAATGATGAGTTAGATCCATTCTTGAGACCAATCAAGCTTAAAAGGTGCTTTAAATCCTGCTTTCATGAACGAGACCTCCAGATACTTTGGGTGGTGCTATGAAGGGTCGGGGGAATACTCTTCTAAGAGTGGTTACAAGTTGCTGCTTGATGAAGAGTTACATACTAGGAGGGTACATCCTATGGCTATGTCTACTCCAATTACAATGTTTTATACAAAAATGTGGATTTTACAACTTTCAGGGAAAATTAATATTACATTCTAGAGGTTTTCTCATAACTTCTTACCCATTTTCGGGAATTTATCAAGGTGTATGCTGTATGTTGATAAGTTGTGTCCTCTGTGGAAAGAAGTTGAAGAAACAATGGATCATTTGTTGAGATCTTTCTCTGTCTCTAAGCAAATGCTGGTCTAGCTGAAAATCAGGGGTACTACTTGTTTCACAATTTCTAGATTACAAAATTTGGTTAGCAACGGTCTTCAACCAAGAAAATGATAGAGAAAAGAAGGTTATGGTAATTTCTTACTGGCAGTTTGGCATGTTCGAAATAGATTGGTTCATGAATGAATTAAACTCAATATGCAAGAGTAGGGGATGTTTATTAAGGGTTACCTGCTGGAAATCAAGGCCCTTGAAGAGTTGAGGCCATCTAGTTTCCTACGTAAACAAGAGATCTGGGTGCCCCCCGATTCGAATAACATAAAACTAAACTGTGATGCTTCTCTTAACACTAGTACAAACACCTTTACATCTAGTATTTTAGCCAGAAACGAATTTGGAAAAATTATGGCTGCGTGCACTTACCCGCATCATGGCATTGCTAATGCTTTCATAGCTAAAGCAAGGGCGTGTGAACAAGCAGTTGCCTTTTCCTAAGACTTAGGGTTACGATTGATACAGGGTGGAAGGGGACTCACTCACAGTCGTTTAGAAATTGAACACTAGAACTCCTGACAGATTGGTATTAGGTCCGATTATACAAGATATTAAGGAAAGAATGGGTTGTTTTTACAGTATTACCTTTTGCTTTGTCGATAGATCGACTAATGAAGCGACTCGCGTTCTTGCGAATGGTAGGCGTCATCTTTTGACGCCATAGTATTGGATAGAGGAAGCTCCATCAACGATGGAACACGCGACGACTATGAACTAGAAGAAATGGCTGTCATGGAGTTAAGTGGGTAACAATAAAAACTAAGAGCTTTGGGTTTTTGGAGACTGCCTTATTTTTCACTCCAATGGTTTCCAAAGTAAGATTTCTCCCACTATTCTTTTATTGGTGGTTCATGCAGCATTTTAATTAGTCTTTGTCAAGAGGATTTTTTTACTAGCTTCACTTGACGTTTCGGTTTTTAAGGGAAGAGAGTTTTCCGATTTTAGGTTTCCACTTTGATTTTATTGTTGTTTGTTTGTTTGTTTGTTGCTGAAAAATTCTGTGGATTTGTGGGGACATTTCTGTTCCAGGTTTGCTTTTCCCCTCTTATTTAATGAATGACAGCTATTAAAAAATTATTATGATGCACTTACCCATATCTAATATAATTTTATATCAATTTATCTCTAGTTAATTAATTGAAAATGAAAGTAATTAAATAAGTAAAAAAATTAAATCCTAATCTTTAAACTTTAACCCTAATCCCATCTTTTAAACCCTAAATCTAAAAATTTTAAAATTTAAACTCTAAACTTTAAATTCCTTTATAAATCTTAATCCAAATCCAAAATCTTGCTTTACTATTTTTATTGGTTAAATTTTATTTAATCAATTAATACAGAAATTAAAGATAATTAGAGTTAAAACTTTATCAAGGAGAAAATTTAGTCATATAAGATTTTTAAAAATCAAAATAAAGTAGTATTTATGTAATAGATGCACAAAAATGAACTTTTAAAGATAATCTTAATATAATTTAAGCTCTTTTTGTTCAATTTTTGTTCAATTTTACTTGTTTTTTCAATTTCTTTTTCGATTCGACTTTTTCACAAACATTAAACTTAAATATGATGGTAGATACTTATGTTATTTCCTCGTAAGCTTATAAGATAGCTAGTCATTTAATTCAACAAAATATGTCTTCCTTTGGTTTTCGATAATATTTTTTTATTTCATTTTCCTTTTCAAGAAATAATTTTCATTTTTTATATTTTGAAAATTGAAAAATAAGTTCGGAAAGTGGAAATAATGTAAGACCTCATACTTGACTCGATTATTGGGTCCGAGTTAAGGGATGCCTTATTTGTTGTTAGAGCAACTATGATCGATTACATTTCAAATTTACAGTTAACACATACTATTAATATTAAAACATCATTATGACATGTTGTACAAACGTGTTTGGGTCTTATACAAGCTTACAAAAGCTCTTATGATGACTCAAGGTCTAATAAGGATCAAATTGTAAAATTTGCAAACTATAAGGTTGACATTGTGACTTTGGGGGTTCCAGGTTGCAACACAACTCACTGACTAGATGTTGTTGCAACGTTGAGAGTTCGTTGTCATGATGTGATTGATTGTTTCCAAAAAACCATATGCTACCAATTCAAGACACATGAAACAGATGTATAAATGCGCCAATTCAACCATTTCAAATGATATAGCAAACCCATACATGCCAAAATATACCAAAATCTTTATTCAAGTTATATTAATTAACCAAAATTCCAAAATGACCACTTACGATACAAAATTGGCTCAAAACCTAGGTGCATGTCATTTATCGAAACAAAAAGAACTATATAAACATTATTGAGTTGAGGGCTGCAGGTTGGATGCTAAACCACTTCTCAGGACTTTGAGATCCAACTATACCTATGCACGGAGTAAACAAACCGTACACTCAGCAATAAAGCTCAATGGTACTTTCATGATTTAAGTCATAAGATGAGCATAATCACAATAAGGATTCAATCAATGTATGTTAATATTCATTTATATCAATTTACATGTTCACTATTCAAATGTCAATCTCATATGCTAGCTTATTTAATAACCAATTGAAACACCCAATACCATGCCTTATATTAACATGTATACAAACAATCCCATTTAAGTTCAAGCACATATGCATTTAACAATATGATACCCAATCATCATTTTCAATCAATTCCATTTGATTATACCAATATCATATTTAAGGGCACTTCAATGAAATTTATTCTTATTTTGATGCCCACTTTGATTCGTTTTCTACTTCGTTTTAAGGGCACATCTTTACCCTTAAGGAGAACATAGAAGCACATATGACTCGTTTCCCTCATTTTCCTCTTATTGATGATTAGGTCATTTAAGCTCTTGGTTGTTTTTCACTTTCTTTTGCTCTTTTGTTATGGGTTTTGTGTGTGTGTGTGTTTTGCTTTGTCACACCATCATTTGGTAAACTGGTATTGCTTGAGAGATTGTACTGGCGAGATCGCCTAAGTTGTGAAACTTAGACTGGTTAGCGTTGGCAAATATTCTAGCGAAGTATTTCACTGAGCTTTGTCAAGTTTACAGATTCTTATTTCGCGGTTGGTGAGTTTCTTGTTTTGGCGAGATTGTCACACCCAAATTTCTTTAAGGACTTGAATTTAAAAGAATTTTGGGACTTAATTGAGCAAATGGTGAGTTAGCGGACTCTCTTGGGAATTTTGGATAAATTTTTGTGGTTGTTGAGCAAATAGTTAGGTTTCTGTTTTGGTTTAGTTAGAATAGAATTCGCTGGTCCTTTAGTAGGAGACACAATAATCATCGGTGAGTGGTTAATTGAGGCTTTGATGACCATGCGAGAAGGGATATATATAGGGAAAAAGGCTTATTCAATAGAGGAATCCTTCTAAATTCTGATTGTATTTCCTTATTGGTTGCATCGTCTTCTTCGATCGCTTCAAAGAAGGGAGGGTTAAGCAAAACATTGCATGGGGCGGTGACCGTGAGGTCTGAGGTCAAGAAAAAAAGAATTCAACAAACTAGTAAGCTCTTAAGTCTCTCTGTGTCCGTAATTGGAGGAAAGAGAACTAAGAATCCCTGAAGAACTCCTGTATGAAAAAAAATTTGATTCAAGGGTTAAATTTAGATTACCTTTGATTTAACTAAGATACGGTTGTCGTGCTTAGATGTCAGGACAATGGAGGCTCTAGCATTTGAAAAGCTGCGCTGGCAAGGATATAGGAATTTAGATGGGTTTCTGTGTTCTATCTTTGGGTGATTGATGACATTTAACTATTGGAATGATATGTGTTTGTGTCAGTTCTATGCTGTATGAACCCATGGTTGTGCATGAACATGGTGCGTGTAACCTCCTAAACCCGGCCTAGATGTTATGGTCGAATCGTGAAGGTCACATTAGTCACCTATGTGACAAAGCTACTCTACTGTCCATCAAAAACCTTAAGAATTCTCTCTTTGAACCACGGTTTACCTTTGTTATTTTGGGAAAACGTTCATTAATTAAATCAATCATTCTTAGGTCATGTTACTAGCATTAGCATGGTTTATAAAACACATTGCTCATAATTGCTCTTATCAAACCTTATTATCTTTGGTTACAGCAGAAAACTCAATTAAAAACCGATTTAATCATTAAGCCAAGATCTGTCCAATTTTTAAATATGTTTTTAAAACCAATTTATTGTGTCAAGTATGCATGCATGAAAAACTCAAAATAGAATAAAATCCAAACCACAGTCCAAATAAATTTACAGTCTAAACAAAAATGAACAAATTTAGGAAAAATGTAAGTAATATTATTTAAAAGTCTGAAGTTCGTTGTATGTCCGCATGCCATTTCCAATCCTAGTCTCGAGCATTACCTAAGGTGGTTGAAACTATGGGGTGAACTAACTAGCTCAGTGTAAGTCTAACAATAATAACATTCAAACACTCACTCAAACATCAATTAGAAAATTAATGCAACATACCACATAGCATAAAATATTATCTTTAGAGTGTGTCATGGACATAATGCAATGCATAAAGAATCCTACCAACCATCCGCTACACACCACGAGTTCTTTAGAACTTGTGACACCCCAAACCTGATCGTGATGGACCGGCCCAAATTCAAAGCATTACATTAGCCACCTAAGTGACTCTTTGGCTAACGACCACCCAAGACACACCCCGACCTTATAACACCTAGAATCTTATTTAATTATTAGTTATTTATTAATCCAGAAGCAAATTATAAGCCAATTTTAAACTTTTCCTTGGAAATTTAACCTAAGGGTATTTTTTTATCATTTTACCACCTATGGTAAAACTAACTTGATTTTAGATCTAAGTGTTTACCGACCTTCTTTTAGTCAAATTATGCAAATATAAAAATTTCAGGTTAACTTGAGTTCATTTACTATGTCTAATTCAAGTTTTATTATTAGGGACTAAATTGTAATAAACACTAACTACCAGGAACTCTTCCAAATTATAAATTAAGTGCGTTTCTATGAAATTTTACCCATTACGAGACTAATCCTAAAATTTTACCAAGTTTCCTTATCATCTAAGGACCTAATTAGACTAATCAATTTTTAGGACTAAATTGTAACTTAAACAAATTGGAATACCAGTTTAAAAAGATAAAAATTCAAACCCCCAAAACCCAAACGGTCATGTCCCCCAAACAGTGTGTCACTAATCGGTCGTGTTCACGTCATGAAAAACTTGTAGATTGATCGCACATGCCCGTGTCGAAATCCCACATGTCCGTATGTGATAACTCCAGTCTCCACATGCCCGTGTGCAATCCCTCACACGCCCGTGTGACACACGCCCATGTGAAAACCATTGCACCTATTTTTACGAAAAACTCATTTTAAAACCTAATTTTGTATATTTTAATGGCCAATTAAACCCGATTTAACTACGATTAATTAACATACATATATATACACCTTCAATTGAATTTGTTGACATCAATTAAGTCACAATTATATAGAATTAGACAATCAATTTCATGCATAACAAACACTGAATAAATCAATTAAGTGGCGTACCTTAGTCGCTAGTAAACCACTCTATGGAAACTTCACTTAAACAATTGTTAGTATAAATTTCATGCCTCACACACCATATTATCAAGCAACAATACACTATAAATCATTCAATAATTAAACTCAAACATGCCTCAAAATCATTATAAAATCATTCAAAATAAAATGTCTAATATCCAAAGTCCAATTACAACCAAAAGTAAACTAATTCCCGAGTGTTCCACAATACCCGATTACAGTCTCTAAAACATGTAATAAAGTCTCTACCTAACTCCCACAAATATCAAATACAATCCGCCGAGTTGAGTGGACTGAAGCACACGCTCCCTTATAGCGCCTCAAATAACCCAATGAGTAGAGACTCATGCTCAACACTCTCTTATCTACTCCAAACAAATCAGTCTACCTAGAGCCATATGCTCACAATGTCACAAATAAATGTGAGTACTCACAAATCCTATGGCATGCTAACTATATCCAATGGATCCACCATGCATGTTGCCAATATATTCAATCAAACATAGCATAGAAATCAGTCATTATTGCGTTCAATTTAATGTGACAAAATGCTTACGTGTAACATGTAACATAACCATTTAACATCCAATTAAATCAAGCATTTCATTTGCCATTTTCCAATGTACAATTACCAATTGTAACACGAATATATCATGATAAAAAACTTCAGTAAACAAGCTTTAATCATCAGTATAATTAACCTAATTAAATTACACAAAACCACATAAATGCTTACTTACCATTATTCAATAAAAATTCAACTCCATTACATATAATATCAATCTTGCAAAAATAAGCCATTCAACCATAATTAATCAATTGAAATCATCAATTAAGCTACTAATTAAACATAAATAAGGGTCAATTTACCAAATCGCCCTTAGAAACACTCACTACACAATTTATTCTACCACAAACAAGTGATCAACCACGAAAATCCAAGCTTCAATTCTAGTTAGCTCGGTCCTCTTTAAGATTTGGAGTTTCAACAGAGATAAAGTAAACATTACCACCTTTCTAATGCTATAATAAACACAAATTTTAATTAACTATACTAATCGAAATCCTCTCACAAAGATACCTTACCGGATTTGTGACATCATGTTGAAAACTTGATTCCTCACAAAATTGATCTCTTCAGCCCTCATAAACACTTTCAATCATCAATACTAGACCAAGTACACTTATACTAAGCATCAATTTTATCTTTAAATCAATTTCACAAAATTTCAGAAAATCGATTCATGAAGATGATGAAATTCAGATTTCTTTAAATTACCTCACAAATCATGTTTAATCTTGATAAATAAGATAAAAAAAACCTTTTAACAGATCCATTTTGAGTTGGAACATCCATTGATTTGTGGATTTCCTCTCAAAATTCGAGATCCACCATTAAAGAACCATGTGTTCTTAGAAGAAGATGACATTGATAAAAATCCTTTAATTGACTCTCAAATCATGTAAAAATATTTCTAATAATCATAAAAATAAGTTTAGGATTGAAGATTACCTTTGATTTGCTCTAAACTCGTTGATTGAAAATCTTTATTCAAGAAACTTGAGAAATTTCAGAATGTTTTTGACTACTTTTGAGAATAATTTCGGGTAAATTGAGAAAGTATTTCGAGAAGGAAATTGGTTTGATCTATTTTCTGATGATAGATCTTTAAAATCATGCAAAGAAAATGAATTTTAAAGCTCTTTAATCTTATGTAAAACGTGTAAAAAGTGGGCTAGATACATTAGTTTTAAAATTGAAACCACCCACCAGAAATTTAAAAATTGGGAAATTTGCCTAATGGCCACTCCCACATTTCCCTTACTTTATCATTTAATCATTTCCCTCCAAAATTCCAAATTTTAAGGTTTATTTGCCATATAAATACTCTAAATTTTCCTTTGTTTTACAATTTAATCCTATTTAATTAATATTTAAATTTTACTCAAATTACCCCCAATAAAAATTATTTTAAAATTTTTTGTCAACCCAAATTGATTATTTTCACTAATAATTATTTAAAATCTTTAAAATTAATTTTTTGAAAATATTTTTTTAATTTTCTGGATTATTGTTTAATCGATTTTAGATGAAATTAACCTCCTAAATTAAATTAAAAATTACTAGAAACCCTATAAATTCCTAATTTCACACTCGAAACCCGAAAAATATACCCGAAACTACTAGACCCAATTTAAGGATATTACAGAACCCGTTTGCTAAACTCCAAACGTTGTAAGTTATGCTCAAGGTGGTTAAACCACCAGTATACGTAATGCAATTATACTGTCATTTGACATAAACGCGATATAATCGTTGTTATCTTCATTACTCCTAGTGCAGTGCACTGACAACATATATGTGGACTTAATATGTTGCCATTACTCCACGGAACTCCTCTGTCATCCACATAATCCCACCCTATGCACATGTGATATGTCATACAAATTTTAATCAAAATCATGTTTCCATTACATTCCCATTTTAGTAGCATGTTTTACATGCTCTCATAATAGCATTCACTTCGTTTCAGTAATGACACTTATCAATCATTCAGTTTCACCATCAATACGGTGACATTCCAGCAAGTCATAATTTCATTATCATTCATAAGCAATTTTCCAATGCATGTGTTGCGGTTTTTCATTCAATATCTTTCACAGCATTTTACCCAAACATATATTTCATTTTCATTCTAATACATGCTACTCATACAACCACCATACATTATGTCACAAAACAATTCATATTAATTCACACCAATTCCATATATTCAAACATTCAATCACTCATGCAACCTTTCAAACATGCCATTAACTAGGGCTCGAAATGTACTAGATTCGACCACCTTAAAATCACTTACTTAGCCATTAAATTAAGCCCAACCAACAAGCTTAATCATCATTTTAAAAGTTAAAAATATTATTAAAGCATTCAAGTTTATAGGTTAGAACCCACACCTTATTTTCGCACTATTGCGACACTACTTGTGAAATTCACGATTTATCCTTAACACCTTAAATCAGACCTAAATTAAAATAAAATTTTTACCAAGTTAGGGTACTTTCGAAATAGCCTTAGAACACCCCTTTAGGGGTTCAATCAAATCAACATTACCATTAAAATCTCTAGATACAAATTGACTAGGCTACTTACATTGATTTGGTGCGAATATGCGCGTGGACTACTAACGACTTCATTGTTGATCTGAGACATTTAAGTCAACGCCTAAGACCAAAAAATACTAAATAATTAATAGCCAATCAACCATTTAAAACCTTGATTTCATCAACTAACATATTCCTTGATGGTCATTAAACTAACTATAATTACAACAAAGGCAAGCGCACCTATCGAACAATAGTATAGCTATGGTGAGTAGAGAATATCGTATCCATAAGGACTAAAAGTACTAGTAATTACTATTTTTCTATTATTTAGCTGATAAATTGGGATGATTTTTTTAATCTAAATTTACTAATCTAATTTAACTAAGAACGCAATAGAAAATGAAATAGGAAATAATCGAAGATAACTAAAGAGGAAGATAATACCAAGGAAAGAATCCACCTAGACTTCACTTATTATTCTGAATCTGAATTAAACGATTTATTCACTTGTGTCTTGATCCGTAGAAATCCCTAAATTATGTTAATATCTCTTTCGAGAGTAAGAACAACTGACTCTAGGTTGATTAATTGAAATCTCTTTCCAATTAAAACCCCTATTGTTGCATTAACTCGATCTATGGATTCCCCTATTAGATTTCACTCTAATCTGGTAGATTTATGTCGTCCTATTTCTAAGATTGCATACAACTCCACTCAATTATAACAGATCTACTCTTAAACAGAGACTTTTGGTATACTAAAATAAGCACATTAAACATGAATTAATATCCCAAAAATATTAAAACACGAAATAAGAATACATAATTGAGAAGAAAAATCAAGTATTTATCATGTAAATTAGAAATCAAATAATAAGATTCATCATAGGTTTCATCTTCCCTAGGTATCTAGGGAAATTAGTTCATAATCTGAAATGAAAACATCTCAAAGTCAGAAAAGCCACAAGACATAAAGAAATTCAATAAAACTTCAAAAGAAGTTAAAAGGAGATATTCAATCTTGAAGAAGATCCGCTTCTGAGTTTGCTCCTATGGTGTTCTTCGAGTGATTTCTTCAATCTTCTCTCCGTGTTCCCTTAGGTCTTCTTCTACTTGATATTTATAGACTTTAGAATGCTCAGAAAGCCTAAAAATTGGTTTTTTTCGCGTGTTTGGGAAATAGGGAGCGATATCGACATGACCTGGCACATGGCTATGTGGCCAGCCCGTGTGGAAATGCTAAGGCTGTGTGGATCTTGGAAACAACTCTATTTATCCAAATTTGGATCATTTTTCTCTCTTTTTGCTCCCAAATGCTCTTCTAAGTATAGAAACATGAATTTAAAGGATTAGGAGCATCAAATTCACTAATTTTTCATCATTAATCATCCAAAAATGCATTAAGAATAGGATTAAAATATGTTACTTTTACATCTTATCATTGCCTAGTAAACGAGTCAGAACCATGCATTAACCCACAACTAATCGCACTATGGAACCAGCCGGTCCCATCTTAACCAAACTAGAATTGAAATTCAACTAATTGCCTAACAATCACAAAATTTCTAGTAGAGTCCACCAACTTACTATTTAATCCAATCAACCTTTATTCTCCCTTAAATTCAGCTCTTTAATAAAGACAGAGTGTGATAGGTCAGGTGTAGAGTGTTACATGCTTAACATACTTATGATTGTTGCTTTTGACTTTAAGTTGGATAATTATCTCTTTTCTACTTTGAATGCTATTTAGTTCCATCTATTTGTTCTTTTACGATATATACCTTGCCTTGTAGAATGCTTTATTAGTTATGCACAAATATCTATGAATTTAATCCAAAAAATATTAATAAAAATCACAAATCGATAAAAATTCCTTCTAATAGAAGTATGAGAAAATTACTTAAACACAAGACATAATTCAGGGATTTTCTAATAATTATATAAATAACCTTCCCACACTTAAGATGTACATTGTCCTCAATGTACAAACATATATAATCACAGTATAAATAGAATATCATAAGAGAAGGAGAAAACTGAAACTGCCCTAAATATTGGTTGAAATCCCCAGAATAGTGAAAAGTGGAATTGTAGTCAAATCTAAATGTAGAGCATGATTCCAAGCAAACTAATAAGAAAATAAACACAAATAGTGAAGAAATTTAAGGGATTATAACTCAATTAGAAACAACCATAAAAATGAAAATATAGTTCAAAAGATAAAAACGAAATAAGTATAAGAAAATAACAATAAATATAAACATAAAAATAAAAATAAAACAAATAAACTTAATGGTCCTCATCATCTTAAGCATCGATGTCGTGAGTTGTCGGCATTGAGAAGGAGATATGGAGATAATGATAGATCTACAGTAATGCCGCGTCAATACTATCGAATCTCTAAAAGCAGTGCTGCTCGAAGCGAGTGAACTGCTCAAAGAGGTCCGTTAAAGTAGTAGCAGAAGAAACAGGATGGTGACTCAAAGGTGGAGGATGAAGTGGGTCCTCGTGATGCAAAGGGACATCATCAGTGAAGTCCTCGGGTTCATTATGAAAGTCAGAATGAACTAATTGGTACTGAGGAGGATCTACGTCACGAAGCCGCTCAATCATCCTCATATGGGTCGTGCTAGATATTCCCTATAGGGACATTTGGCCGGCGAGTGTAAGCATAGAGGACTGCTCTGGTGTTTCGAGGAGACCAAAGTGTCGAGCTAATCAAGTCAAATAAGGGCCTAAATAGATAGGACCCTTTATTTTGCATTTTTTCTAATGGCAGAAGGCAAAGTCGATGAAATAGGCTAAATAAAAAATATGACCAGTGGCCATACTCCATAAAAAAAGGCGTCGGTAGTACTGATGACTTCGGTGCTCTCTCTCCTACCAATCAAAGTATGAGCTAAAACGGCATGAATATACCGTAAAGCATGAGGGAGAGTAGTCACCTTCAAGCGACTTGCGTCATAAGGTGTCATACTCACCGTAAGATCTGTCCAACAACTAGCTGGCGAGTAATGGATGTACCGATGTAGACAAAGGAAGTTCTCGACACTCATAAACTCCTCAATGTATAGTCCCAAAGTAGTGCTGAACTCAGGGACACTCATAAGGCGCACCAAGCCACCAAGTCTGAAAGTGATGGTGCCCGGCTTGTCATGAGTTGTCATCGCATGATGGAGAGAAAATGTCGAGCAGAAATCCAACATCAGCTCTATATATGTGGGCTCGATGATAGAGAAAAATCGGTCCCACGGGGCTATGGCAATAAAGGCGCGAAAAGATCAGGTAACTGGACCTACTCCAAAGCGGCCCAATCAATACATCGGCCTAAGCCGAGTGGTAGCAATTGAAGTAGCTGAAATAATTTCTCTTGGGGACCCACTGAAAATTGGAGATAAGGGTTGGCGGGCCTCAGCGGAAGCGCTTGAGGAGGAGGTCGCACCAGGGTCTTCCGCTTTTTCGAAGTGGGGACAGTGACTTTGGACTAGTTATGCATGTTGGTCATAGTGTGCCTGAAATAAAGTAATGCACTATCAGAATACGCATAAGCAAATAAACAAACAAAGAAGCTAAGAAACAGTCGTGTAAATTAAAATACCAAACTAAGAATCATGCTAAGACGCACATCGAACCTGAAATCGCCAAAATAGAAAAACGACTCCAAAAACACTATTTACTAGTATAAAGCTTGTAAAAATAATAACAGAAAGGAAAAATAATAAATAAAAATAAAAATAAGAAACGACCTAGAAAACTAAAAACGATAATAATGAAATGGCAGTAATAAGGGAAATAAGAACACATAATAATAAAAATAACAAAAAAGCATAAATAAATAAGTAAATTCGAATATAAAGAACAATAGTAATAGAAACAGACCAGAAAAATAAAATAATATAACTAAGAATAGAAAATAATAGAGAATAAAAAATGAATAAAGAAAATAAAATAAGTAATAAGAATAATAATAGACAAGAAACAAATAAATAAATAATAAAGAAAATAGGACAAAGAGTGGTTGACTGACGGGGGAATTGTGGTGGCGACCGGGAGGCGACGGTGGAATGGGGACGGAAACGGTTGTGCGTGAAAGGTGGCTATGGCATAGGGGTTGACTGTGGGCTAGACAATGAGGTGAAGAGAAGGATAAGGTAGGGAGAAGGGGGCGGGGTGGTTGGTGCGGCTCGAAATAGGGAGGCATGGGGGTTGTGAGGGGGCGGCTCATTCGTGGTTCGAAGGGGGTGAAGGGAAGAGCCGATGAAAGGGCTATTGCGTGGTGGTGCGATAGGAAGAAGGGTCTTGGCCGATGGGAGAAAGAGAAAGGGAAAGGAAAAGGCGAAGGTGGTAAGCGGTGGGGGTATAGGGTCGAGTTTGGGAAAAGGAGAAGTGAGGGTAATCGGGTAAGAGGAGGTGAGAGAGGGGGCGGCGATGGTGGTCGGAGCGTGGAAGTAAGGGAGCGGCGGGGGCTAGGGTTTTGGTGCTTGAGGAATTAGGAGGAAGAAGACAAAACTAAAAGAAAAGGGGATTAAAAGTTTAAAATGGGTAATAAGGTCGTGTGAGGCCCATGTTGGGCCACACGACTGTGTCACAAGCCCGTGTGTCCAGGCCGTGTTGCACACACAGCCTTGTCGCCTAACCGTGTGCGATCTCCTTCACTTCTCCCGCGCCTAGCTGTGTCGCCTAGCCATCTCGCACACGACCGTGTGCCTTGCTTGTATAAGTTTCTAACTTGACTTAAAAAAGAAAAATTAGCTCCAGGTTTCACATGGCCTAGGACACGCCCGTGTGTCAATGCCGTGTGGGTCATACGACCATGTCGCGTGGCCATCTGGACTATTTTAAGCCGTGTAAAAGTCAAATTTTGGAAAAATTAAGTCCCAGGATTCACACGACCAAGGACACGCTCATGTGTCCAGGGCGTGTGGGTCACATGGCCATGTCGCTAGGCCGTGTAACTCACTGTCGAACCCCTTTTAGTGCACACGGCCTGGGATATGCCCCTGTATCCAGGTCACGTAGGTCAAAAATATTTTTTTATTTTTTATTTTAAAAATTAATTAATTTAAAATTAACATGAAATAAAATTAAGAAAATTAGTAGTGTTAACACTCGAGTTGCCTCTCGAGAAGTGCTTATTTAAAGTCTAAGCTCGACTTACCTTACATTCGTACGGTCACGGTGGCTCACAGAGTCGAAACTCCTCTTTCTCGCTATCAATTCTATTATCAAAATAAGGTTTAAGTCGAGTACTGTTTACCTTAAACATGCCGAATTTAGAATGAGTTACCTCGACTGTACCGTATGGAAATACATTTAGTACCGTAAAGGGATTTGATCCGTTACATCAAGCTCCGAAGTGGTAATTCGAGGATCCGTTTTATCTAGTAGTACCTTGTCCCCAACCTTAAATTGGTTCATTCCATCCATATGCTTATCATGGTGTTGCTTTGGTTATGCATTGTGTGTTCTCAGTTTCTCCTTGACATGTGTCCGTCATTCGTCTAGTTCATCAATCTGTAACATTCATTCTTCATGAGTTGTTCTGTTTCTGTCGCATGGACTGGAACATGGCTTTATCACGTTTTTTCGAGGTGTTTCCTGCAAAGAATGTTGAACCACATGGTTACTCATATTAACAAAACTTGTAAAATCATCTCGATCACTAGATGTCTTAACAAAATCACGAGCTTGGAGTGTAATCGTATCATCACCTACATGAAGTATTAATTCACCTGTACCAACATCAATAATAGTTCTAGCAGTTGCTAAAAAGGGCCGACCTAAAATCAGAGGTACATCACTACCCTTATCCATGTCTAAAACAACAAAATCAACTGGGAATATGAATTTATCAATTTTGATAAGAACATCTTCAATAATACCTCTAGGAAATATAATGGTTCTATCTGCTAATTGAATACTCATCCTAGTTTGTTTGGGTTTCCCAAGACCTAATTACTTAAACATTTTATAGGGCATGACATTAATACTATCCCCTAAATCAGCCAAAGCATTATTAACATTTAAACTACCAATTAAACAAGGAATAGTACAACTTCCTGGATCTTTCTATTTGTTGGGTAGTTTATTTTGCAAAATGGCTGAGCACACTGCATTTACCTCCACATGCGACAAATCATCTAACTTTCGTTTGTTTTCCAAAAGCTCCTTTAAAAATTTAACAGAATTGGGCATCTGTGAAAGAGCTTCAATAAACGGTAAGTTAATATGCAATTTTTCTGAAGTTTAAGAAATTTACCAAATTGTTCATTCGTGTGGTCTTTTTTCGTCACGTTAGGATATTACACTCAAAGTTTATATTCCTTACCGACCGTTTTTTGTTCATTCTAGCTTACCTTAGCCTTACGGTTACTTACCACACTTTCTTGTCTCGATTCTGATTCAGGTTCAACTAACTCTTCTTCATATCGAACGAAAATTGCATGAAGCTGCTCTCTTGAGTTAGTTTCGGTATTGCTAGGCAAGCTACCTTGTGGTCGTTCTGAGATTAACTTAGCAAGTTTGCCTATTTGGTTCTCGAGCCCTTGAATCAATGCTTGTCGATTTTTAAGCGATGATTTAGTGTTTTGAAAGTGAGTTTCTGACACTGAGATAAACTTTGTCAACATTTCTTCAAGGTTCAGCTTTTTCTCTTACTGGTAAGGTTGTTGTTGGAAGCTTGGAGGGGGTTGTGCTCTTTAATTTCCTTGACCACCCCAAGAGAAATTGGGATGGTTCCTCCAACCTGCATTATAGGTGTTACTGTAAGGATTATCTTGAGGCCTAGAATTATTACCCATATAATTTATTTGCTCGTTCTCTGTGCTAGGACCGTAGGGTAAACATTCTGGATTGTTCATTCCTCCTCCATTCGTATCGCACTGCATCACCAGATGTACTTGCATAGAAACACATAAACCATTAATTTTTTATTTAAAAGTTCTACTTGATTCGATAACATGGTGAATGCATCTAAATTAAAAACACCGGATGCTTTCATTGGCTTCGTCCTTATGACTTGCCAATGATAATTATTCAGTGCCATCTCCTCTATAAACTCAGACACCACTTCAATTGTTTTATTGTTCAAAATGCCACCAGCTGCTGCATCGATCAACTGCCTAGTTGAGGGATTCAAACCGTTATAGAAGGTTTGAACCTGTAGCCATAGAGGTAACCTATGGTGAGGGATTCAAGTCGTTATATCTCTCCCATGCATCATATAGGGTCTCTAAGTCGATTTGAATGAAGGAAGAGATATCATTCCTTAACTTGGTTGTCTTAGATGGTAGGAAGTACTTCAGTAAGAATTTCTCAGTCATTTGATCCCATGTAGTGATAGAACCTTGTGCTAGAGAATTCAACCACTGTTTAGCTTTATTCCTCAACTAGACGAATGGCATCATCAGAAACGCCATTTATCTTCAAAGTATCACAGACTTCCAGAAAATTAGTCAAAAGAGTATTTGGATAATGAAAAAAATTATCGTACCATTTGAATAATGTTCGACTTCAATTCGAAATTATTCGCAGCAATAGTGGGCCTCACAATACTCGATTCAGCCCCAGTTAGAATGGGCTTGGCATAATCGTACATAGTACGAGGAGCAAGATTTGGATTTGCTGGATTTTCAGCAACCACAATAGGCAACTGGTTATTCTGATTATCACCATCTCCTCATTAATGATAATAACGTGCTCTTGCTCGTCTACTATACTCTGTCGACTCTGCCTTGCTTCTATACGATTTCTGCGATCTGTACTTTCAATCTCACTGTCAAATAATAGTGGTCGCGACGGGTTTCTTCTAGTCATAAACTAAAGAAACATGCCAGAAGCAAATAAAAGAAAAATTAGAAAACAAAAATTAAACTAAAAATGAAAATAAAAATATAATAAAAATAAATTTCTAAATTAATAAAAATCGGGTGTTCCTAATATCTTAGTCCCCGGCAACGGCGCCAAACACTTGATGGTTACTAAACTAACTATAATTACAACAAAGGCAAGCGCACCTATCAAACAAGAGTATAGCTATGGTGAGTAGGGAATATCGTATCCACAAGGACTAAAAGTACTAGTAATTACCGTTTTTCTATTATTTAGCTGATAAATTGGGATGATTGTTTTTAATCTAAACTTACTAATCTAATTTAACTAAGAACGCAAAAGAAAATGAAATAGAAAATAATCAAAGATAACCAAAGAGGAAGACAATACCCAGGAAAGAATCCACCTAGGCTTCACTTATTATTCTAAATCTGAATTAAACGATTTATTCACTTGTGTCTTGATCTGTAGAATTCCCTAAATTATGTTAATATCTCTTTCGAGAGTAAGAACAACTGACTCTAGGTTGATTAATTGAAATCTCTTTCTAATTAAAACCCCTATTGTTGCATTAACTCGATCTATGAATTTCCCTATTAGATTTTAGTCTAATTCGGTAAATTTATGTCGTCCTATTTCTAAGATTACATGCAACTCCACTCAATTATGCCAGATCTACTCTTAAACAGAGACTTTTGCTCCACTAAAATAAGCACATTAAACATGAATTAATATCCCAGAAATATTAAAACACAAAATAAGCATACATAATTGAGAACAAGAATTAAGTATTTATCATATAAATCAGAAATCAAATAATAAGATTCATCATAGGTTTCCTCTTCCCTAGGTATCAAGGGAATTTAATTCATAATCTGAAATGAAAACATCTCAAAGTCAGAAAAACCACAAGACATAAAGAAATTCAATAAAACTTCGAAAGAAGTTAAAAGGAGATATTCAATCTTGAAGGAGATACGCTTCTAAGTTGGCTCCGATGGTGTTCTTCGAGTGATTTCTTCAATCTTCTCCCCGTGTTCCCTTAGGTCTTCTTCTAATTGATATTTATAGACTTTAGAATGTTCAGAAAGCCTAAAAATTGGTTTTTTCTGTGTGTTTGGGAAACATGATGCGATATCGACACGGGTTGGCACATGGGCATGTGGCCAGCCTACGTGGAAATGCCCAGATTGTGTGGATCTTGGAAACAACTCTATTTATCCAATTTTAGCTCGTTTTTTGCTCCTTTCGCTCTCAAATGCTCTTGTAAGTATAGAAACATGAATTTAAAGGATTAGGAGCATCACAATCACTAATTTTTCATCATTAATCATCCAAAAATGCATTAAGAATGAGATTAAAATATGTTACTTTTACATCTTATCATTCCCTAGTAAACGAGTCAGAACCAGGCATTAACCCACAACCAACCGCACTATGGAACCAGCCAGTCCCATCTTAACCAAACTAGAATTGAAATTCAACTAATTGCCTAACAATCACAAAATTTCTAGTAGAGTCCACCAACTTACTATTTAATCCAATCAACCCCTATTCTCCCTTGACTTCAACTCTTTAATAAAGACCGAGTGTGATAGGTCAGGTTTAGAGTGTTACATGCTTAACATACTTATGATTGTTGCTTATGACTTTAAGTTGGATAATTATCTCTTCTCTACTTTGAATGCTATTTAGTTCCCTCTATTTGTTCTTTTACGATATATACCTTACCTTGTAGAATGATTTATTAGTTATGCTTTGTCTCTGTATCTTTGATTTTTTAATGCTTTTTGATATACCAAAAAGAGGGAAAGAAAATAGATTAAAATTTTCGAATCGAACACTCATATTCAAAATAAAAATATGTTGGATAAACTTAATTCTTAAATCTTTCAAATTGCCCAAATATAAATATTTGTCTTTTTAAAGCTCTCAGCAAGAAAAGATTTCAAATCAAAAGTTGGTAATTTTGTAGTCAAAAAATGTTTTAAAAGAGGAGTCGCAACTTGAAATATTTTTTGCTTTAGGGGAGTTCTCAAAGGAAAAACTTTAAGTTTGTTATATAAAAAAGGGTAAGATTGTTAAGTTTGGTTTTCTAATATTTTGATATGGCAAATAGCTTCTAAATCAAATCTGGTAAAATATATTTTTAAGAAATTATTTTCAAGATAATTTTTAAAATGAAACAAAAATTTTCAAGATGCATTAGGTCAAATGCAGTATCCTGAAACCAAAAAGGTGTTGTATCCAAGAGTTAGTAGATGCAATGACTCAAGGGTATCAAACCTTTGTGGAAAATGGTGCAGTACCTAAAAAATGGTGAGCAAAGTGGATGCAGTGGTACCACACCCATTTCAAAGGAATTGTGCCTGTCCTATTTTCTTAAGGCTCACCATTGCCCAGGTACCACTCCTCCATGAAGAGGTATTACACCCCTCTCAGCTGATGTGCAGTACTCATGACCCTAACGATCACATTTTGACGAAAGGAACCGAATCTCTATGGATTGGAGTATTGGTACCTAAAGCTATGCAGAAGCATTTATTGTTGGAATTGAAGACTTCAACAACTCCAATTCGTTTTCATCAACCTCAAACGACTATTAATTCATGAGAGGGTATAAATGGAGCACTGGAACATACAAAAAAGGTTAAGAAACAAGTATACAAAGATCAAAAGCTTAATTCCAATAATTTCCATTATTATTCTCATTTTCTCTTGTACACACTTTTGGGTTTAGTTTTTATTTGCTCTTTCAAGTGTTGTATTGTTGTCTGAGAGTGTTTAATTGTTATATATTAACCTTTTAGAGGTGATGGTCCTTTCTATACTTTATTTCTCATTTTTGTGAAAATTTACTTTAGGTTTTGGGTAGAAAACCTTAAGGGAAAGTGAACCTATCTTACCCTTTGAAAAGATAGAGATTGTAAAGGTTAAATCTTGCCTTTGAAAGGGTCAAATCTAGTGAACTTGGGAAATCTTTAATTGTGGTAAACTAAATAAGAAGAAGCCGAACCACTATAAATTCTTAAGTCTCTATTGTTTATCATCTTTGTTTGAATTTTTTAAACACCTATTCGCCCCTTCTCGGTGATTATTGAGTATAACAAAGAAAAAGGAGAAATAACCAAGCAATTGAAGAATTAATCCCTAAAGGTTCTCCTTGAAAGACAACTCGAATAAGGTATCACCTAATAACCAAAAATACATGCACCACTGCTACAAATAGATAACATCTTTTTCACTTAATCCTACTTTTTTATTATTATAATCTTAAAGCAGTCCTTTAGAAGACCTCCAAGAATATAAAATGGCCCAGTCATGTCCAATTCAATAGCCACATCGTAAGGCAACACAAATGCTACCAATATCCAGCCCTCACAAGAAGCGATCCCTTCCGCTACCTAAAGACATTTTAAACAAAGGTACTCTTCTCACCCTTCATTCTCTAAATATCATGATTGAATGGGAGGTATCATGCCTAATTTGAGTATCTACAAACTGACTATTATGCATTCCCAGTATTTAAATTTAGTCCTTTGCGTATTGAATTGTTATCTTAAGATAAAAAGAACACCTTAAATTGCTAGTATTTTGCATTGCCAGTTGCTTTCTTTAACCTTATTCTCATTGAACTCACATATAAATTGATTTGTTACGATACTGACGTTTATTTAAACTCAGCTTGTATGCTTCATCACTCTACTCAAAGAAGAATGCCTAGATATTTCTCCATGAATTTAGGCCAGCTCTTTTAGCAGTACCTGGGAAGCTATTCCAAAGATGTGATGCAACAAAAAGCAATTGACACCTCTATCCAACTATAAATGGCAACAAACATGCTAAGCCATCGCCATCTCAAATGGCTTTTGAACTATGGCTCTTAATTGTGCTAAAATAGCTTTTGAAACTGTGCTTCATACGGTAATTTTGATATGTGAACTTACTGGTGATCAAATTGCCTCATTTTGTACAACCTGATATCAAATGAAAGTTTTCCCTTATTTTGTAATCAAATTGCATCAGTTCCCACTGTCTCTATATACATCTAATTTCTCAGAAGTTGATACTATGTATAGATCTAATTTCAGAACCCATTGCGGAGCACGGGTAATCATCCTAGTTTGCAACAAAAATGAAAAATTGGTAATATTGAAAAAATTAAAAATTGGTCCTACATTTAAAATAAGAAAAAGAAAAATTGGTCTGCAGATGCCATTTGAGAGTGTAACCTTCAATTATTAAATTATTTATCAAACTCAAATATTAAATAATTTAGCTTTTTTATGATGTTTGAAATAATTGATCTAATTTAAATATGATCTAAAATTTGAGTATTTTTTTACAGTATATTTAATTCATTGAAATGGAATAAAGCAATATATAATAGATATGCAGTGGAAATGATACAGAGAAGTAAAAAGTATTACATAGCTTGGTTTGTTGAATAAAAGTGATACCATTATACTGTTTGGTTGAGTAAAATGATATAAGGAATAGATTGAAAATGGGTGATTCTACCATTTCATAAAAAATAATATTTTACTTAATATTAATCTTATAAAAATTTAAAGAAATTATATTTCTAAAAATATAAATTTATTATCATAAATTATATTAAAATTCATTAATACATTTTATTAAAATATTTTTATAATTATATTAAAATATCATTATCAAAATAATAATTATAATTATGTAATATATTCATATTTTCAATTTTTATTAAACATAATAAAATATTTAATAGTTAATAATAGATATTAAAAGTAATAATATTGTCCCGTAAAAAAATAATTATTGTACTTTAAATAAAATAAAAAAGTTTTATTATAATATATATATATAAGTAGATTTATTCATGAACTAAGTTGTCCACTCAATTTCATAGGCTCAAATCGATTTAAATAATTAAGAAATAATATTAAATTTAAGTTTAATTATAAATATGTAAAAATTAATAAAATATATATTATTAATATTTGGCTAGTGAAACGGGCTAACAAGTTAGGTTTGAAAATATTTGTGAAATTGAGTTGCGGACTAGTTCAAACTCTATATATAAATGATAAAATATTTATTATTAAAATTATGAAATTATATTTTATCATTTATATAATTTAATATAATTTATTTTTTATTTAAATTATATAATATTACTCATTTGATCATATAAATACTTTCAAAATAAATATGGACAAAGTAGTACTTTTACTTATAACTCATCCCCATAAAAAGGAAATTGCGTTCGAACAATGTTCGAACTAATTGGGGCATTGAATCCCCCAACTAAAAATGCTAATAATATTTCTTCAGCCAATATGAGGGTGAGATGTTACCAAATATGTTATGGGATAATTAACCAAGAAGAATAGAGAAAAAACAGAATAGAGAATAAATGAATTTCACTGATTTAATCGATGATTGAAAACATGCCTTCCTCATTCGCTCTGATTCTGTCATATTTGGGTAGAAGAATTGCCACGTGGAATAAAAGAAAAAAAACGGTTTCAAAGCTAAGTAAAGCACAATATTTTGCACCGACAGATCAAAATGATTCGTTTCATTAAAGCCCCCCTAAACATTGTATTGCATACTAAACTTAAACCATAATAGAATAAATAGAAATTTAAAACCCATTTCAGTTTATTAAATCATTCCTTAACAATACTCCCCTCATCAAAGGATCTTTGACCTCAAGGATCAAAGGCTAGATAGTGTTGCATGAGGACAGACAGAACCTCCCAAGTAGCATATTCTGGAAACGAGTTCCTTCACTCGACCAAGACCTTAGTTGGTGACCCTTCTTGGCCACTCGACGGTCTAAAATTCAAGATGGCTCCTTTAACAGCATACCTTCAAGTCCAATAGGTGGCAATGTGGCAATGACTGGTTGATAACCAACATGTCATTTGAGTTGGGAAACGTGGAAAGTTGGGTGGATTTTCGAGCCAAGGGGCAATTGTAAGGCATAGGCTACATCACCTACCTTAGCCTTACTCAGAAATGGCTCATAAAATTTAGGAGAGAGCTTCTGATTCCTTACCCTCCTAAAGGAATGATGTTTATAAGGTTGAAGTTTCAAATACACCCAGTCACATACTTTAAAACTTCTCTCACTTCTCCTATTATTCCATAGTGTTTCATATGGTCTTGGGCACGTTTAAGATGATACCTAAGCAACTGTCTAGTAGCTTCTCTTTGTTGCAGGCTACGGTCCACACTATCAACCTTGGGAGATCCAGCTAAGTAAGGAAGGTGTTGAGAAGTTGGCTGACCATACAAGGTCTCATAGGGAGTGGTTTGAATGGCAGAATGGTAGGTGGAGTTGTACCACCATTCTTCCAGTGAGAGCCAAGGGAACCAATCCAAAGGTTTTTCACTAGTCATACAACGTAGATATCTTTCAAGGCATCTGTCAAGAACTTCTGATTAACCATCACTCTCTAGATGGTAAGTTATAGAGAGTTTAATTTTTGTGCCAAGCCTTCAAAACATCTCCTTCCAAAAAGAACTAGTAAACGCACGATCTCTATCAAACACAATAGCATTAGGTAGCCCATGCAACTTATAAATGTTGTCCAAAAATTCTAAAGCTACAGTAACAACAGTGTAAGGATGAGTCGATGCTATAAAATGACCATACTTGGTCAGTCGATCAATATCCACCAGGATCATATCTTTCCCTTTTGAAGAAGGCAGACCCCTCAATGAAGTTTATAGTTATTTCAGACAGGCCCTTGAGGGGATAGGCAAGGGCTGAAGAAGACCAGGTTGAGTAGTAGTATCATATTTACAATGCTAGCACACTGTGCACTCCCTGACCCACTTCTTAACATCAACATTCATCCATTTCCAATAAAGCACACTTGTCATCCTTTGTCTAGTAGCATGAGTACTTGAATGGCCCCCAGCATCTCCTTCATAAAAATAAGTAAACAACTCCTTTCTTAGTGCCAAATCCAACCTGTTAAGGATATAGTTAGTTTGTTAGGGAGGTAGTCAGTTTTTAGCTAAGATTGTTAGCTAGCTGTTAAGAGAAGCAGTTATTTCTAAGGACTATATATACTATATTTGTATTGTATACAGAAGATTAAGAATTCTAAATTCAAAATTAAAAGAGAGTTTTCAAATTAGTTTTAGTTCTTTCATTTTGAGATTTACAAATTACCTGTATTTCTTCATGGCATCAATGGCTCGGTGATCCATGGTCATGGCAACCACGAATTTTGCTACTTTCGATTCTGTTGAACCACATGGATCTGTGTTTACTGCAAATCGAATCATCAATTCACTTTCTTGGCATGAGGTAGTAAAGCTTGATGATGGAACCTTTATTCAATGGAAACAACAAGTTCGTTTCATTCTAGCTAGTTACGATTTGTTAGGTTTTCTTGATGGTACTCTTTCGACTCTGACGAGGCTCATGCAAGCACCTGACGGTGCTCTTGTGCTTAATCTGGTCGCTTCAGCTTTTCAATAGTAGGATAATCTTTTAATGTCGTGGCTGCTCTCCACGGTTAGCTCGTCCATTTTATCTTCCTTCGCAGACGTGCAATCGGCTTCTGATGTGTGGACGACGGCAAGTGTGCTTTTTGTGGTCGATACGGATACAAAGCAATCCCGATTGCGTCACGAGTTACATTCCCTCAAGAAAGAAAATCTTTCAATTCGAGATTATGTTACAAATTGAAAGGGTTGTGTGCTCTCTTGGAAGAGTCTAGATCTTCAATTTCAGCGGCAGAGTGAACGACAGTGTTGTTTGCGGGTCTACCTTTTGAGTTTGACGCGGTGGTGTCTTCTCTCTATCTCCAACTCCCTTGCCTTTTCAGCACCTTGTTGATGCTCTTGTCGAATGCGAAACTCATCAGGAGCGGGCAGTTTAGGAGATCATTTTCGCTACAAATCTGGTAGAAGGCTTTTCAATGCCGGCTGTGGATGGATCTACCCATGGTGGTCACTTATTCTCGCGTGGTCGAAGGAGGAGTTTTCAGCCTCGCCTCCAGTGTCAGATTTGTTCGCAGTTTGGCCATGTTGCCCAATGATGTTATTACTAGTATAATCGCGATGACTTTTCTTCGACAGTGTTTTTGACTTCAGCTCACGGTGATCCTAGTTTCCATGGGTGGTCTTCTCAACAGCATACTCGGCCAAGGTTTAATAACCTTGGTCAAAATAGTTATGGTGATGGTCAAAATTGTTATGATGATGGTCAAAGGTGGGGTTATTATGGTCGACCGAATATTGGGGAGTCCAAATGTTATGGGTCGCATGCGTCTAGGCCTTAAAATAATGGGCTGCTTCAGTTTGCCACAATAGTGGGCCGCATGGTTTTGTATTCAATAGTGGGCCACGTGGTGATTTTGGGCCTGTTCATGGGATTACTAGGCTGACTGCCCCTCAAATGGCTACTGAGCCTGTTTTTAATAATGTTCAGTTTGATTCCTCTCTTGCTTTCAGGACACATGGTGGACCATCGAGTGGTGTAGCGGTTCCGTGGCGTACTAAACCACGAGCTCGTGTATACTCTGGGTCTGATCCACGCATCGGGCTTCCTCGACTTGGTGATATTCATGCGTCTGATTACTCTGACACTTCCGGCTCTCATATCAACACCATGCAACGTGGGGCTAGTGGTGATGGCACTGACTCACCTATTCTTGTGCCGATTGGCACTACATCTTGATACCCTGATTCTGGTGCTAGTAATCATGTCTGTTGGGATTCCTCAGTGTTGCATGATGCTACCCCGTATTCAGATACGTCTTCTCTTTTAATGGGTGATGGAACGCCTGCTATGATTTCGTTAATCGGTCAGGGTGTTTTACCTACGAATTCTAGGTTACTTCAGTTATCTAATGTTTTGTGCGTCCCAGCTATACGGAAAAATTTATTGTCAGTGTCTCAATTTGCAACTGACAATGGTGTATTTTTTTAATTTCACCCCACATATTGTGTTATTAAGAATAGCATAACACAAGAAATTTTGCTGACGAGGCATATTCGTAATGGGCTATATCATTTTTCTCTACCGGGAGCATCTGTTTAGAATACTATAGATCCGTCTGCTGCTCAGGTTGGACTACAAAATCGGACTGATGACGGTGAGATTTTTTTGTTATGGTACAAACGTCTTGGCCATCTGTCTACTTCTGTTGTCAAGACTATTTTCAACAAGTGTCATATCAATTTGAATAAAGTTTCTCTTGATAGTATTTGTACTGGTTGTAAAAAAGGAAAATTTCATAAGTTGCCATTTTCTGTTTCGACTACTGAGTATACTGATCCGTTTGCGTTGGTTGTTTCTGATCTTTTGGGACCTACGTCTGTTGCTTGTGCTAACAACTGGTATTATGTGTCATTTATTGATATGTGTACTCGGTTTACTTGGATTTATTTGATTCAACAAAAATCTTAGGCCCTTGATTTTTTTCGTCAATTTCAAAAATTAGTTCAGACTCAGTTTGGTAAAACTATAAAATAATTTTAGAGTGACTGGGCGGCGAGTATCAAGCATTTACTTCGGTTCTAGCTTCTCAAGGCATCATTCATCGCCTGACATGTCCACATACTTCTGAACAAAATGGACTAGCTAAACGTAAACATCGGCACATTGTGGATATGGGGATTACTCTTCTAGCCCAAGCAGGTCTTCCCATAGAGTTCTGGGCGTATGCGTTTTCTTGCGCAGTTCATCTGATCAGTCGTCTTCCCACGCTAGTGCTGAGTGGACAAACTCCATAAAGAGCTCTTTATGGGCATTGTCGAAACCACTTTTAAAAAATAGTGTCAACTTAAAAAATGAAAATTGGAGTCGCCACCGATCTTTTATTAAGGTGTGATCGGATCACCTTAAAAATAATTTTGGTCTACGAGTTTCAGAAAAAAAATGGGTTTGGGAGTTAGTTTCGTACGAGGAAGGATTAGCACCCTCGTAACGCCCAAAATTGGTATCGGATTGATAATTTAATGTCTTAAAGTCGAATGTCGAAAATTCGAAAACATTAAAAATGATTTCCCCTCTTTATTATTGTCATATTTTAAAACAATACTTGGATAGATTTGAACGAATGTAAAAAGGCTTTCTCATCCCGAGGCAACAAAATGTCGTACCCCGTAAGTTAGGATGCAATATTTGAATTCCCGAACATAAGCTAACCTTTAAAAACCTTTATTGAAACTTTGTGTATTTGAAAACTAAAAGTGTTTGACCATCTTAGTTCAATAAGGAAATTGAAACCCCGTAAGTTAGAGCACAATTTCTCAAAGTTCCAAAGATGACATATAAGTTTGCCTTTATTAAAAAAAACCTCGTCTCGAGATATCGAAGGGTCATATCCAATGAGTTAGGACACAACGTTTCGAATTCTTGAGATAAGCTTTGATTTGAAATTTTTACGTTTGATTATAAAAAAAAAGGATACTCGGTTACTTAAATTCAACGAAGAAAATTGAAGCCCAGTAAGTTAGGGCACGACCTTCTCGAAAATCTTGGATACCGAGTATTGCTTTATTTTGAAAAATTTTAAATAAAACGATTTTAATGCTTAAATGAAACGTAATCCTTTTGAGAAATAAAACGCAACGGGTGACAATGTATAACGCGAAATGATAATTCAGAAACTAAAATGTACACTAATGAGCGACGAAGAATCAATAAATACGAATAAATAATACCATACATATAAGAGCAATAATCTTACATCACATATTATATAAATACTAACATTAACATTCAAAGGCTTAATGAATTAAAAGTTGATTTTGAAAGAAATACCAAGCAAATTAACACAAATAAAGTATAACAAGTTTTAAAATAACGAAAAAAACAAATAACATGAAAGAAGGGAAATTATAATCAACAAATTATACATTAAAATAAATTTAAAATAAATAATATATACATATATGAAAAAATAAATACTACATTAAATAATAGTATCTAAATAAATTTTAAAATAAATATTATATAAGAAGAAAATCCAAATACATAAAATAATATACATATATTAATTTAAATAAGTAATACATATGGAATGAAAAACTTCATATAAATAATAGTATACAGTAATATATATATAAAATAGGTAAATGAAAATATAACCAAATATAATAATATCAATACTAATAAGAGTAATAATAATAAATAATAATAATAATTAATTAATTAATCGCAAAGATAACAAACAGGACTAAATTGAAACTAAAACAGAAATTTAGGGACAAATCTAAAATAAATAAAAGGATATGGACCACATTGAACGCGCGAATAATAGGGAGGGACCAAAAGGGAAATTAATCCCTGCCCTCCAAAACGCTTTGTTCCATCATGGACCGAAATGAAACCAGCAGAAAATTATATGGCCAAAATTACAGTAACAAAAGGGGCAAGATTGAACCACGGCACAAAAGCAGAAGGACTTGGCGTGCAAATATCCCTCCCAATACCAAAACGTGTGGATCTAACCGGAACTAGGTCGGGTCATCGGGTATGGCTCAATACGGCACCGTTTTGGAGCCATTGAAATAGGCCCTAAACGGTGTCGTTTCTTGCACTATATATAAGCTACTTCAAACCCTAAAATCAAAATACTTCACCATTTCTTAAGTTAACCAAAAAAAACTAAACCCCATTCCTTTTTACCGTTTCAAACCCCGAAAATTCCCCGTCCAACTCCGATCTGAACAGAACAGACGAGGGCCCCGACAGCGTGCTATCACAGGTAAGAGTCTTCTCTTTTTCTCTTTTAATTCTCAATCAAAACAAATCAAAGGAAACAAAAGAAGAAAAAAATTCAAGAAAATCACCTTTAAAATATACTGCTATTTGTTCTCCATTTTTATTGATTTTTTCCAATCCACCCCTTTTTATAAATTTGTATTTGCCTTTATAGAGCCGAAATAACAGAAAAAGAAAAAAGAAAAATATAAAAAATCCGTCCTCTAATTCTGTTATTTTCTTTTCTATAATCTAGTTGCTTCTTCTTCTTTTTTGTTGTTAGTGTTGCTTGTTTGTTTTTGTTTCAGGTGGATGGTCAACTGGCGTGGAGGCCTGGTTCGCATAGAGGAAGCGGCACACGTGTGCGGAGGGCAGTGGCTGGTGGCTGCTGTTGCTGCTAAGGCTAAGGTTTTTTTGTGTTTTATGCCCTATTTGGGCTAGGGTGTATTGGGCTAATTAGGTTAGGTTAGTGGTTTTTGGTTATTGGGCTGAGGTTTAATTTTTAGGTAATTTGGGTTTATTGTAATTTGGACTTTAATTGTAAATGGATTTTTATTCTTTATTTTTTCATTTGGTTTTTTGATTCTTTTGTGCTTTTGGGCCCGGGTATATTTGGGCTTATACAGCTGCCCCTCTTTGCTAATTATCGTGTAATGGAAATGAAGCAAACACTTTAACAAGGCCAATTTTGCCCAATCTTGTCGAGTTTCGACTTCTTTAGTGCTTCTTTTCTGCATCTTCAAGGGTATAAGAATAGTAATTTCAATCTACTCAATTGTAACTTCAGGGAGATGAAACTTGGCTTCAATCTGCCCCGCTGCAAATTTAGGGGGATAAGATTCGCTATGATCTGCTCTACTGCAATTTCAGAGAGGTAAGATTTGTAACCAGTCTTCAATCTACTGCACTTCAATTTCAGGGAAGTGAGATTTACTATCTTCAATCTAACCCACTGCAACTTCAGGGGGATAGGACTTGTTATGGTCTGCTCTACTACAACTTTAGAGAGATAAGACCCGCTATTTTCAGTTTGCTCCACTGCAACTTCAGGGAGATCAGATTATTGGCTGTAATCTGCTCCACTGCAACTTCAGGGAGATAAGATTTGTCATGATCTGCTCTACTGCAACTTCAGAGAGATAAGATCTGTGATAGCTTTAATTTGTTCCACCGCAGCTTCAGGGAAATAAGATTCACTATCATTAGTCACTGCAACTTCAGGGAGATAACACTTCACTTCAATCCGCTCCACTGTAACTTCAGAGAGATAGGATTATTGGCTTTAGTCTATTCCACTGCAACTTTAGGGGGATAAGACTTGCTTTCTTCAGTTTGCTCCACTGCAACTTCAGGGATATAAGACTTGTAACTTTAATCCGCTCCACTGAAACTTCAGGGAGATAGGATTACTTTCTTCAGTCTGCTCCACTGCAACTTCAGGGAGATAAGACTTGTAACTTTAATCCGCTCCACTATAACTTCAGGGAGATAGGATTATTAGCTTTAATCTGCTCTACTGCAACTTCAGGGAGATAAGATTCGCCATCTTCTTCAATTCATTCCACTGTAACTTTAGGGGGATAAGACTTGTTTTCTTCAGTCTGCTCCACTACAACTTCAAGGAGTTAAGACTTGTAACTTTAATCTGATCCACTGTAACTTCAGGGAGATAGGATTATTGGCTTTAATCTACTCTACTGTACCTTCAGGGAGATAAGATTCGCCATCTTCTTCAATTCATTCCACAGCAACTTCAGTGGTATAAGATTTGTGGTTTCACCGATCTATTCTCTGGGAAACATAACCTGTAGAATCCATTTCATGGGCCTATTTATGCCTAGTGATTAGGATGTTATGATCGAAATAAATCAAAATCTCCTAATTAGATGTGTATGCATGAATGCAAAATGTCATGAAAATGATCCCTTAATGTTTGGGTTATTATTGCCCATTGTTCATTTAGGCTCTATCACCGACACGTCAGAACGCCATCTTGTTCGGCGGGTATTTCCACAGAAACACTCATATTTTACTTAATCAGATTGCCCCCACTGTAATCTTCAAGGTTCAATCCACCGTAATCTTCAAGGTTCAATGCACAGTACTTTTAGGACATAAAATTTGAACCATTTTACTCCCACTGTAATTTAGGAGTAGAAGATCTGGCTCTTTCTCAATCCTCTCCTACTGCAATTCAAGGATACATGATCTGAATCTCTTTGGTCTCCTACACCATTCCCAAGGTGTCATACCAAATGTTTATGCACAATTGTAGAATTTTCTTCTCTAAGAAAAACCTTTTCGTATTACTCGGTGATCATTACTTTCTTGTTCATTGAAGCTTTATCACCATCACGATATCTTGTCATTTTGTTTAATCAATATTTTTGACAACAAAATCCAAAGAGATTGTGACACCCCTAATTTGACCCTAGTCGAAAAGTGGTTTCGGGACCACAAAATCGAGTCATAAAAATAATTAGCCATCATATTTTATGACTATTATATGTGAATACGAATGTGTGAAAGTTTTAAGCTTTGATTTAGTAAATTGCATGTGAATTTAGTCAATAGGACTTATGTGTGACACTTTTGAAATGTGATAGGTCAAAACATAAGGATCTATTAGTGCATGAAATAAAAAGGGTGGACTTGCATGTCAATTTCCCCCCTAATTAGTAGTGGCCGGCCATGAGCATGAGAGTGGACAAAATGTTATGGGGTGAAACATGTTGGAAACATGTTGTGTTAGTGTGTTATGGGAGAAAGAATATAATAAAAGTTAATGAAATAAATGAAAAAACATGTTTGAGGTGAAAATAACAAGGCCATTTTCTTCTTCTTCTTGCCGTGAGTTGAGAAAGAAAATAGAAACCTTTGAGCTTAGGGCATTCGGCAAAAGAAGGCTTCAAATAAGGTAAGGTTCATGTTATTTTCTTTGAAAAGTTGTGAATTTTGGTTGGTTTTGAAGCTTGCAACAAGACCCATGTGAAAATTTTTGTGTTCATGAAGCATGTAGCAATCGGTCATGAGCTTAATGGGGTATATTTTGTATGTTTGATGATTTTGGGAGGATAATTGATTCTAGTTGAGTATGAACAAACTAAATGTGCTTGATGGCTCAAATGAGCTTGGAAAGTTGGCCAATGTTGTTTAAGTTCATGAATTAGGGCATAATTTCATTCGGCCATGGAAATTGAGCATGGAAAAAAAAATCTGGTGTGGGATATATGAAGCTGAAAATTTAGTTTGAAGTGTGGTAATTGTGTTAAAGATGAACATTAAACCTTAAAGCATGATTTAGTTTAACCAAGGGAGAACTTGTATATTTGTAGGAGGGCATGTTTGAACGTGTATTGATAATTGATTTTGAAGGTTCGGCTTTATGCCTTGATAGTTGGTTTGAAGTATATGATGCCTTGGTATAAATATATGTGCATTCGGTTACCTTCATAACATGCATTTAAAGTGTCCTTTGGATGCAATTGCTTATGCACTTGAGGGGATATGAGTTAATTTTCTTTATGGCAAATTTGGATAAGAAGCTAACTAATAATATGCTAAGGTAGTCATGTGGATAATCGGCTTTGTGAATATTATTAAAGGTGTAATTAGTTATATGCATAGGTCATCGGAAAAATTGACCACATAACTAGTATATGTATATAAGGCGACATGGTGATACCTAGGTAAATGTATTTGGGATGGTTTTTATGAAATACCGAATGTGTGCAGATGTATCGAGGTGTTGCCTTATGTATGAGTTTCATTGAGAAGATTTACCTTGTTGTTTTTAATGATATAACAAGGTGATTAAAATAGTTTAAATTTTGTTAATTAAGCTCAAGAGCATAGAGGGGCAATTTTGGATAAAGAGAAAGTAAACGAATAGCCGTGGATATCTAGTCGTCGACCACTTCCGAGGTAAGTTTTAAGTGATTAAACGTTGAGTAAATTCAATCATAATAGGACATAATGAGTTGATTTAATAAGATATGATGTGGCCATGATATGTCTTAAACTCAAATGGTAAGTTCATATGTGTTTGGACTTGGAAATTTAAGAGCAAATTGTAATAATTTGCTTTGGACAGCAGCAGTAACGTGATTTTAGAAAATCACTATAAATTGTTGGTGTGGAATTATAGGCTGAATAAAATATGTAATCAAAGCTTATTTAGTCTAGTTTCTTATAAAAGAGACCGTGGAAGCAAAGAAATTTCCTATAAAGAGATATTTAAAGTTGTGTGGGACAGTGTCAGAATGACTCCGAAATCCCCTGTTCTGTTTTTAGAAAATCATTATAAATTGTACAAAAATGGTTATAAGATAAAATTTATATTCTTAGACTCCTTAATGAGTCTAGTTTCAAATGAAATCAAATACAACACATTTTGAATTCTGTAAAATGAGAAATTTGATTCGTAGTGAGGAGTGGTCAGATTAGTCAAACAGTGAAACAGGGGAAACTTTAAGAAAAATCTGGTATTGATTGGCCAAACCTAAAATTCTGGAAATTTTATGGATGGAAGATATACGAGTCTATATTCAGGAAAAATTAACGGCAATTGATTTGGAGTTTTGTAGCTCCGGTTATAAATAATTTAGTGACCATTGCTCAGGAAAACAGCTCGTAGTGAATATGTGATTTTGTTGTAAACATGGATAAAACTTGTTTTAGTTGCTCATAAGCTATTGATTAAACCCATACTTGAATTCTAAATCGTGATATTGTAAGCTTATGAGTATTCGAACATGAAATGATAGTATGGCGTAAAATTGAATTATTCATTGGAAAGTGATGGATGTAGATTCGGCCAAGACCAAGTCTGTACATGATAGTATATGTGGTATGTGAAGTATATTTGAATAAATGTGAAAGTGTATATATGTGATAAGGCCGAATGGCCAATGTGATGAATGTGAAAGTGTATATATATGTGATAAGGCCTAATGGCCGATGTGATGAATGTGAAAGTGTATATATGTGATAAGGCCGAATGGCCAATGTGATGAATGTGAAAGTGTATATATATGTGTATAAGGCCTAATGGCCGATGTGATGAATGTGAAAGTGTATATATATGTGATAAGGCCTAATGGCCGATGTGATGAATGTGAAAGTGTATATATGTGATAAGGCCGAATGGCCAATGTGATGAATGTGAAAGTGTATATATATGTGATAAGGCCTAATGGCCGATGTGATGAATGTGAAAGTGTATATATGTGATAAGGCCTAATAGCCGATGTGATGAATGTGAAAGTGTATATATGTGATAAGGCCTAATGGCCGATGTGATGAATGTGAAAGTGTATATATGTGACAGGGCCGAGTGGCCAACGTGATGGATGTGAAAGTGTATAAATGTGATAAGTCCCGAAGGGCAATTGTGTCAGTACTATATCCGGGTTAAAACCCCGCAGGCTTTATGCGAGAATATTATCCTGATTAATGTCCGTAGGCTTCGTGCTCGTACTATATCTGAGCTTTAAAGACCCGACGGCTAAATGCTAGGATTCAAGTAAGACTTTGATATTGAGTATCTGCATTAAGTTACCATCAAATAAGTATTATGTATTCAAGATGTTCAGGTACGTATTACTTACTCATCGGTGGAGTGATTTCGAGGTGAATTATCAGTATCAAAGAGGTAGGTAAATGTGATTAATATTATAACTCCAAATGTGAGAATGATCTAATTGGTAATGGTATGTTTGTATAATAAAGTATGCGATGAAATATTCTTATGTATTAGTGCATATTCTGCCCAAAAGCCTTATGATCTGAGTATGGGTTGGGTTGAGCTAGATGTGCCAGTACAAGGTAAGGATTATGATTTGTAAGCTTACATATATGTGATAAGGAATATGTTGGTTCTTTATGTGCCTATGGTAATTTAGTACTTGTCATGTTGAAATACTTAAAAGTATGGATGTGATTATGAACAAGTGGAAAGGATTATTGAAAGTTGAAAATCGATGAAGAATGTGCTTTGGAAATATTTGACCATCTAGGTCATTATTATTCGAAAGTATATATGTGGCAGCCAAGTGTTGCGTTTAATGATATTATAGATCGAGCTGAAGCTCTAGATTAACTTCATCGAACAGTTGAAATGAATGACCAATAATAGTGACTGAGAACACTTTGTCTTGCTTAAAACTTACTAAGCATTAAATGCTTACTCCGTTCTTTGAATCTCTGTTTTATAGATTTTGGTTCGTCAGCTATCGGACTCGGGATTATTGAAGTCGAAGTCGCCCACACTATCAAAGCCCTTTTGGTACACTTTTGGTTGAACTCTGAAAATGGCATGTATAGGACTACCCTTTTGTTGTTGGTCATGTACCCTTCGGTTTTGTGTAAATTTGGATAGCCATGCGAAAATGGCTTAAATATACTTTGATCATAGCATTATAATCGTTTTGTATGTTGTCCGTCGAGAGGTATGGAAATGTTGGTAACGGTTAGCCATGGGAAGGGTTATTCTTGATCACTTTTGGAATATGTATGACAAACTCTAGTTGATCCATGGAGGATCATGAAAAAGGAAAAGTTTACCTTAAAAAAAACAGATGCTGACAGCAGCAGTGATGTGGATGTGAAAAATCACTAAAAATAGTAGGAATGGAATTAAATAGTGAATAAATTATTTAAACGAACCTTGATGAATCTATTTTCATAGGAAAGTAACGAAACGATCATATGGATAGTATGTTAAGAGATATTCAGGTTCTCGTGAGACAGGGCCAGAACGGTTTCTGGATTCCCTGTTCCGAATTTGGAAATTCATTATAAATTAACCAGAGATAATTAGAAGTCATGCCATATATGAATAGATTCCTTTTGAGTCTAGTTTCTATGGAAACAAACGACATCAGTATTGAAGCCCTGTACAGGGAGATATCCAAGTCGTAATGCGCAAAGGTCAGTGTAGTCGATCCCTGTAACAGGGGAGATTTTAACTAATAAACTGTACTAATTGGCCCAACCAAAATTCTAGAAAAAAATATGTAGATGGAAATATGAGTCTAGTTTCAGGGAAAAATCACGAAACTTATTTTCGAGTTGTGAAACTCAAGATATGATTTTTAAGGTGACAGCGACACAGTTAGCCAGCTGTCTGGAAATTTTTAAAATGGACTGCGATAGTAAGCGAATTTAGTCTGTGAACCCCTCGTGTCCGACTCCGGCAACGGTCTCGGGTACGGGGTGTTACAGAGATAGTCTTAATTTAAACTTTTCCGTCTCAGATATTTCAGCCTTTAAACTTAGTGAATTCTAAACAATAGTCCTGTTTCAGGTTCCTGTATTATTTTGAAACTTCTATAGTAATATACAAAACTTCATTTGTGAAAGTATTATTAGTCCATTAATCATTATTCCAATGCAACATGTTTGCAAAATATCATAACAATGGATAAAAATAGAATTGATTTGGGAGTATGGCTCGAAATGAATAAATTATCAAGGATAGTAAAAATAAAAGAGGAATTGATTGGGACATGTATTTTGAAAAAGAATGAAGTATTCCAAGAACAACAAATTCAATATAAATAATATAAAGACTAGGTGCCCCAGATATCGCAGCTTGAACTTCTCTGTACAAACTTTTTGAAGACCATTCTGAGTTTCACATGTGCTTAGGAGATCTAGAGTACTTTTTCGATGCCCCAAGATGTCGTCTACCCTTTCCCGTTGATTCAGGTATATCAAGATCACTATATGCCTCTTTTTGATCAAAATTGGAGCCGCCTTTTTCGGGTTTTCAACTCAAATCCCCTTTGGTCTCAAGACGCCCTTTGTGGGTTTTCACATTGGCCTATCCTTTTTTTTAGGACTCAAATCGCCCTTTGCGAGTTTTCACATTGGTTTCTTTTTAGGACTCAAAGCGCCCTTTACGGGTTTTCACCTTGGTCCCTTCTCCTTCTTCAGGTGAAGTACTTCTTGACTGAATCTGATTTTACAAGATTAGGCAAGTTTTTACCATCCATTTCACTCAAAATCAATGCTCCTCCAGAAAATGCCTTTTTTTACAACATAAGGTCCTTCCCAATTTGGCATCCATTTCCGTCCAAAATTCTTTTGTAGAGGAAGGATATTTTTTAACACCAGGTCCCGCTCGTGGAATTCTCTAGGATGAACCTTTTTTGTTATAGGCTCGTATCATTCACCTTTGGTACATCTGACCGTGGTGAATAACTTTTAGCCTTTTTCCTTCTATTAGGTTCAACTGATCATATCGAGATTGGATCCATTCATCTTCATCTAGCTTTAGCTCAGCCAATACCCGTAGAGCAGGAATTTCAACCTCAATGGGTAAAGCTGCTTCCATCACATAAACCAAAGAGAAAGGCGTTGCCCCAGTGGATGTCCTGATAGATGTTTGATAAGCAATAAGGGAATATAGTAATTTCTCATGCCAATCCTTGTAAGTCTTAGTCATTTTCCCCACAATCTTCTTGATATTTTTATTGGCTGCCTCTACTGCGCTATTCATTTTTTGGTGATACGGTGACGAATTATGGTGTCTGATCTTGAATTGACGACAGACCTCCGCTATTGTGCTGTTGTTCAAATTTAATGCATTGTTAGATATAACCCTCTCTGGCATCCCATACCAGCATATGATCACTTTTTTTGAGAATTTACTAACTACTGACTTGGTGACATTGGCGTATGAAGCAGCCTCTATCTGTTTGGTAGAGTAATTAATAATCTCAAAAATGAAGCGATGCCCATTAAAGGCTTTCGATGATATTGGCTCAATGACATCCATGCCCCACTTTGCTCAAAATTTGAGCAGCCCTTTTCGGGTTTTCAACTCAAATTCCCTTTGGTCTCAAAGTGCCCTTCGCGGGTTTTTGCTTTGGCCTCTCCTTTTTCTTTTCCTTTTTTTTCCTTCTCTTTTTCTTTTCTTCTTCTATCATTTTCATTTTCATTTTTTTGAAATATTTTTTTATTTTTTTATGAAACTCATAAGATTAGACAAGTCATTGTTATCTCTTTCGATTAGAATCAATGCTCTTCTAGATAAAGTCTTCCACACAAGATCCTTTCCATCCACCTTCATTTTGTATGCGAAGGATCTTCTTTGGTAGCAGGTTTCTCTCATAGAGCTTTCTGGGGTGAAATTGTTTTTGGTACATTTGACTATGACGGAAAACTTTAGATCTTCCTCGTCAATCAGGATAAAATCCAACAAAAACTCAAAGAGATGGAAACTCGACTTCAATGGGAAAAACTGTGATAAGCCAAAGAGAAAGGCTTTACCCCAATAGAGGTTTTTTCACTGAACATACTTTAAATTTCTGATATCGTGCTGTTGTTCAAATTTAATGCATTGTAAGATTACCATGTCAGTGCTTAACCCGGGCATATCCTGGTATGACTATGCGAAGACATCTTTGAACTCTTGAAGTAACTGAACAACGTCTTGCTTCGTTTTTTCGGTTATGCATGTTTTAATTTTTACTACTTTTTCCTCCTCCAAGGTCACAATCTCCATTGTCTCCTCATGAGGTAAAGTTTCTCTTCCTATTCTACCATCCTCAACAAGTCTGGAGATAGGCTACAATCTATGTCATCTTCAAAGTCCTAAGATCCCTCTAAACACGTGTAGGCTACAATCTATGTCATCTTCAAAGTCTTGAGATCCCTCTAAACACATGTCTTGTTCAAAAGGAGATTTTGAGTCTGTAGCAGCGTCACTCATGTCATTGATATCCAGGGACCTATTGTAGGTACAAAAGAATATACAAATAATGTAAGAATTTATGAATAATTATTTGTACAGTATGATTATGAATGAATGAAAGAATGATTTCGAAGAAAATCCAAAAGAATGAAAGAATAAAAAATAATTATTCAAAAAGAATGAAAGAATATTAGCTCAAAAATGATTACAAAAATGTATTTCATTAAATTAATGGCGTTCAGACATGAGCCTATTTGACAAGGAGTTCTTATTGCCTCTAGGCTAAAAGCAACAAGTATGTTCTAAATATTACTCTGAGTACACTCTAAATACTACAGAGGTTTCTTCTACAGTTCAATTAGTTAGAACACTCCAAGGTTTATAAGGGCGGATATCTAACAAGGTCCCTTTTCAGTTGTGTCTTTATGTATGGAATTAATGTGAACGTTTCCCTCCTTTTTAACTTCTTCACAAAACTCAATTTCTTTATTTTCCATCATGCCTTGAACCAAGGCCCTGAATTATACACATTCTTGGATTTCATGCCCTTCCTCGTGATGAAACTCATAGTAATTTTTTGTCTTTTTGCCACTTTATCAAAATCAGGGATGGCAAGATTAGTAAGGTTACCTCCTAGGTCAGAACCTGATTCGGCTTGGAAGTTCATTGGCATTGAAGTACTGGCCTGAAATTTTTGAGGCCTAATTATGACAAAGGGTCTACTTGGGTACATTTTAGCTTGGGTTTGTACATTTGGTAGAGTAAAACCCGGAGAATACAACGGCTCCTCATTATCTTCTCCAGAATTAACCATGGGGCCCTTTCCCTTATCTACTCCTCCAGCCAGTAATTGGGTCAACTAGACATCATTTCATTTTTTTTTCTGAGATTCCAGCATTTTCCCATCATGTCTTGTTGAATCTTAGCTAGCTGCTCTTGCATTTGTAGTTGTAGTTGGTCTTGCCTCTCCCTTTGGAGTTTTTCAAGTTTTTCCAATCTTTGGTCCATGTCTTTTATTTTTGCTCGGGTACCGTAACGGTGTTTGGTTAATAGGTTTTTCTTGGTTTCCAGATTAACTGAAATAATTTTAATCAATTAGGCTCTTTTGGTGGACTTTAATGCATATGATGCAATGTAATGCAAATGCATGAAATGAATGCAAAAAGGTGTTAATTTCGGTTCAATTCTATTAGAACAACTTTACTAGAAAACAAATATCTTTACATAAAATGGATATATATACGGCTTTTCCCTCATACTCCAGACGAAGACATCGATCCTTTTCTTCATTCGGATGTTAAAATGAATCCCACGAATTTTCCAATGGATGCCTCTACTAGCTCCTTTTTGCTTGATCCTGGTCACAACTCATTGCTCACTCATCCTCGTAATGCTTGTTAGCTTATTTAAAAAGGTCGGGACATTGACGACTCTCAAATAATCTTGATCAACTTGAATCCTCGGGTAATGAAGCAAAGTCGTGTATTCCTCCATTAGACTATCATCTTTCTCTTGTCACATTTTCTTGGACCATATTCGGACAACCGTATTGTCTTCCACTTTATCAAGAAATCCGTTTTCCATGACAAGCTCTCTATTTAGCAACTAAACGTAAATCAACACCTCTTTTTTATTATGAAAATGCAATGCAATCATAACAAAAACGAAATAGGTTAGTACAAGGCAAAAGCAAGCAACAAAAATAAATAGACCACCTATTTGGGTGACCACTAGGGGTTTGGAGTGGTTCTACCTAGGGTAGGCTCTTAGGGCTCACTACATGCGGTTCAATTCTAAAGAAAGGGTACTAAACCAGTAGATTCCTCGATCCTCACTCATTATAGGCTCATATGGATCAAGTTCAGTTTAGGGGAATACATTTCCCTATGGCTACACGGAGATGAAAATCTCACAAATACATAGGTACAGATGTATCCCGAAAGCGATCCCCTATCCTGCAAGGAGGTGAAGACCTCACGAAGAAATAGTTTCTCACTCCCACTTAAAAAGGGTATAACCGAACTGTTATGCAAGTGTAATATGCGGAGATTAAAAGACTCGAACCAATAAAGCAAACATACCACAATGATGCAGACCATAAAAATACGATGAGAGGATCGTAAATTGAAATCGAGTTTTCAACTTTTGACAAAAGACATAAAATAATCAATTTGTGGCTCAACTCTCAAAACCAGTCCCAAATGGAGTCGCCAAGCTATCGAAACAACTTTTAAAAAATAGTGTCGACTTAAAAAATGAAAATTGGAGTCACCACCGATCTTTTATTGAGGTGTAATTGAATCACCTTAAAAATGATTTTGGTCTACGAGTTTCAAAAAAAAGGGTTCAGAAGTCAGTTACGTACGAGGAATGATTAGCATCCTTGTAACGCCCAAAATTGGTACTGAATTGATTATTTAATGTCTTAAAGTCGAATGTCAAAAATTCGAAGAGATTAAAAACGAGTTCCCCTTTTTATTAATGACATACTTTAAAACAATACTTGGATAGATTTGAACGAATGTAAAAAGGCTTTCTCATTCCGAGGCAACAAAATGCCGTACCCCGTAAGTTAGGATGCAATATTTGAATTCCTGAGCATAAGCTAACCTTTAAAAACCTTTATTGAAACTTTGAGTATTTGAAAACTAAAAGTGTTTGACCATCTTGGTTTAATAAAGAAATCAAAACCCCGTAAGTTAGGGCACAATTTCTCGAAGTTCCAAAGATGACATATAAGTTTGCCTTTATTAAAAAAAACCTCGTTTGGAGATATCGAAGGGTCATATCCAATGAGTTAGGACACAACGTTTCGAATTCCTGAGATAAGCTTTGATTTGAAATTTTTACGTTTGATTTTAAAAAAGGATACTCGGTTACTTAAATTCAACGAAAAAAATTGAAGCCCAGTAAGTTAGGGTACGATCTTCTTGAAAATCTTGGATACCGAGTATTGCTTTATTTTGAAAACTTTTGAGTAAAACAATTTTAATGCATTAATGAAACGTAATCTTTTTGACAAATAAAACGCAACGGGATGACAATGTATAACGCGAAATGATAATTCGGAAACTAAAATGTACACTAATGAGCGATGAAGAATCAATAAATACGAATAAACAATACCGTACATATAAGAGCAATAATCTTACATCACATATTATATAAATACTAACATTAACATTCAAAGGCTTAATGAATTAAAAGCTGATTTTGAAAGAAATACCAAGCAAATTAACACAAATAAAGTATAACAAGTTTTAAAATAACGAAAAAACAAATAACATGAAAGAAGGGAAATTATAATCAACAAATTATACATTAAAATAAATTTAAAATAAATAATATATACATATATGAAAAATAAATACTACATAAAATAATAGTATCTAAATAAATTTTAAAATAAATATTATATAAGAAGAAAATCCAAATACATAAAGTAATATACATATATTAATTTAAATAAGTAATACATATGGAATGAAAAACTTCATATAAATAATAGCATATAGTAATATATATAATAGGTAAATGAAAATATAACCAAATATAATAATATCAATAATAATAAGAGTAATAATAATAAATAGTAATAAATTAATTAATAGCAAAGATAACAAACAGAACTAAATTGAAACTAAAATAGAAATTTAGGGGCAAATCTAAAATAAATAAAAGGATATGGACCACATTGAACGCGCGAATAACAGGGAGGGACCAAAAGGAAAATTAATCCCTGCCCTTCAAAACGCCGCGTTCCATCATGGACCGAAATGAAATTAGCAGAAAATTATATGGCCAAAATTAAAGTAACAAAAGGGGCCAGATTGAACCACGGCACAAAAGCAAAGGGACGTGGCGTGCAAATATCCCTCCCAATACCAAAACGCGCGGATCTAACCACATCTAGGTCGGGTCATCGGGTATGGCTCAATACGGAACAGTTTTGGAGCCAATGAAACAGGCCCTAAACGGTGCCATTTCTTTCACTATATATAAGCTACTTCAAACCCTAAATTCAAAACACTTCACCATTTTTAAGTTAACAAACAAAAAAAACTAAACCCCCTTTCCCTTTTTCCGTTTCAAAACTCGAAAATTCCCCATCCAACTCCGATCTGAACAGAGCAAACGAGGGCCCCGACGGCGTGCTATCACAGGTAAGACTCTTCTCTTTTTCTCTTTAAGTTCTCAATCAATACAAATCAAAGGAAACAAAAGAAAAAAAATCGAGAAAATCACCCGCTATTTGTTCCCTTTTTATTGATTTTTTCCAATCCAGTATCCTCTTTTTACAGATTTGTGTTTGGCTTTATATAGCCGAAATAACAGAAAATTATTAAAGAAAAATATAAAAAATATGTCCTCTAATTCTGTTATTTTCTTTTTTGTAATCTAGTTGCTTCTTTTTTTTTTGCTGTTATTGCTACTTGTTTGTTTCTATTTCAGGTGGATGGCCAGCTAGCATGGAGGCCTAGTTCGCGTGGAGGAAGCGGCGTACGTGCGCGGAAGGCAGCAGCTGGTGGCTGCTGTTGCTGCTAAGGCTAGTTTTTTGTGTGTTTTAGGCCCTATTTGGGCTAGGGTTTATTGGACTAATTGGGTTATATTAGTGGGTTTTTGGTTTTTTTTTTGGTTATTGGGCTGGGGTTTAATTTTTGGGTAATTCAGGTTTATTGTAATTTGGAGTTTAATTATAAATAGACTTTTATTTTTTCATTTTGTTTTTTGATTTTTTATGCTTTTGGGCCCAGGCATATTTGAGCTTGTACAGGCATGATCCTAATTATGATCATTTGCGTGTTTTTGGGTTTTGCTTTTATCCGTACTTGCGACCATTTCAGCGTCATAAGTTAGATTTTCGGTTGCAGCCCTACACTTTCTTGGGTTATAGTTCTCGACACAAGGGATATTAGTGTCTCCTACCTGATGGTAAGCTTATAAATTCTCGTCATGTGGAAGTTGATGAAAAACGGTTTCTCTCTCCGTCATCTGATATACAAGGGTCTGGTTGTGTGTCAGCCACTATACCAACGTTTGTTCCTCTGGTTAAGACTGTCTCTTCTCAATCTGTGGGTTTAACATCTATGCCTGCTTATCGGGGTTCCTCTAGTAGGTCTGCAGTTCCTCAAGATGGAGTGGCTATTGATCCGGCACCTATCAGTTCTAACCTGAAACTACTGATGCTGTTGATTCATCGTCTACTACACCTTTTGCTGATGTTCAATCCACTACGCCTATTGCTGAAGTTCAATCTGCTCCTGCAGGACCGGTGATTTCTTTGCCTGCTACAAATTCTCATCCAATGATTACTTGGTCAAAGGCTGGTGTTTTTAAACCAAAAGCCATGCTTGTTGAAGCTGTGGAACCATCCACAATTGGGGAGGCATTTGCTAGTTCTGAGTGGCGTGCTGCAGCTCAGGCTAAGTACAATGCTTTTATTCACAATTTTACCTAGGAACTTGTTCCATTACCACTGAATCGTAAGTTTATCGGGTGTAAATGGTTATTCAAGGTCAAAAAAATTCTAGATGGCACTATTGGTCGTCGTAAAGCGCGATTAGTCGCAAAAGGTTGTTCTCAGGTTCCAAGTTGTGATTTCTAGGAAGCATTTAGTCTGGTGGTGAAACCTGCCACTATCCGAGTCATTTTGTCTATTGCGATCTCTAGAGGTTGGCCACTTCGTCAAGTCAATGTGAACAATGATTTCTTAAACGGTGATATTGATAGTGAAGTGTTCATGCAACAACCTTCGGGATATGTACAGTATGATCCTAATGGAAAACCTCTGGTGTGTCATCTAAAGGAAGCTCTATATGGTCTTCGTCAGGCTCCTCGGGCCTGGTTTGAAAAGCTGACGCAATTTCTTGTATCGGTTGGCTTCGTTGGTTCAAAATCGTATGCCTCTTTGTTTGTCCATGTACGACCTGATTCCACACTCTATGTGAGTGTATGTAGATTATATTATTGTAACTAGAAATCTACCTACCTCCATTAACTGGTTTGTTAAATTATTGAATGATAAGTTCTCATTAAAGGATATAGGTGATCTTCATTACTTTCTCGGGATTGAAGTTACTCGTTCTTCCTCCAGGTGTCTTCATCTTTGTTAAAAGAAGTATATACGTAATCTTCTTGAACGAAGCTCTATGTCTACAGCGAAAAGTGTTCATACACTAATGATTAGCTCGTCGACTCTCTCCAAGGATGATGACGATCCTCTGACAGATCCGACTGAGTATAGGAGTCTTGCCGGAGCGTTACAGTATGTTGTTCTTACTAGGCCTGATATTGCGTATGCGGTAAACCGGATTTGTCAATTCATGCATAGTCCTACCACTGTTCATCTGGTTGTGCTCAAGCAGATTTTACAATACCTATGTGGCATACTTGACTATGGGGTTATTTTTTTCCCATCTGATCGGTTGTCCCTGGTTGGGTATGTTGATGCCAACTAGGGATTGGATTTTGACAATCGAAGATCCACGCCAGGGTACTGTGTATATTTTGGTTCAACTCTGGTATCGTGGTCTTCTAAGAAACAACAGGTGGTTTCTAGGTCCACAGCTGAAGCTGAATATTAGAGTCTTGGTCCAGCTACCAGCGATGTCATGTGGTTACTATCGTTACTTAAAGAACTAAACGTTAAGTCTAATGATATTCCTAATATTTGGTGTGATAGTTCCAGTGCAGTAGCTGTTGTTGCCAATCCTGTGTTACACTCCAAGTTCAAACACGTGGAGCTGGATCTATTTTTTGTTCGCGAAAAGGTTGCCGATAGCTCAGTTCTGGTTGGTGAAGTTCCTGCGTGTGACCAAGTCGTTGATGTGCTTACCAAGCCACTCTGAATTTCTTATTTCACTCGGTTTTAGAATTTTCTTCAGGTCTTACATGTGGGGAAGATGGATGAATGTTTAGGATATAATTAGTTTGTTAGGGAGGTAGTTAGTGTTTAGCTAAGATTGTTAGCTAGCTGTTAAGAGAAGCAATTATTTCTAAGGACTATATATATATTATCTTTGTATTGTATACAGCAGATTAAGAAGTCTAAATTCAGAATTAAAAGAGAGTTTTCAAATTAGTTTTAGTTCTTTCATTTTGAGATTTACAAATTACATGTATTTCTTCACAACCCAACCACTAGTTTTCCCTTCCTTTTCAAAAAATGACCATCCCTTGTATCTTTTGGATGAGATGAAGACTAATGTTGTAAAGCTTCACAAAGCTTCTTGTGCCTCTGGTCCTATTGCTATAAATTTTACACCTTGCTCAATAAATCAAAAACTATAGAAGCGTTTCCTATTTGCCAACACAACCCATCTTTTGTGGTATGTTGTCTGGATAAGCCATCAGCTACCACATTGGAACTTCCTTTTCTGTAAACCACCTAAAAATCGTACCCTAACATTTTTCTACCCATGTTTGCTGAATGGGGGTAATGGCCTGCTGATTTGAAAGAAATTTCAAATTCTGGTGGTCAGTTCTGATGCAAAAATGGCACCCCACCAGGTATGGATGCCATTTTTAACAATTAGCAAAGCTGCTAACATTTTTTTCTCATATATTGCAAGTGACTAACGCTTTATGCTCAAGGCTTTACTGAAGTAAGCAATGGGATAACCCCTTTGCTACAAAACTGCCCCAACATCAGTGCTACTTACATCAGTGTCAATGTAGAATTCCACTTAGAAATCAGGCAAGGCAAGGACAAGTGCTGAACTCAAAGAAATTTTCAATGACATAAAGGCCTGATCAACTTTAGGTGACTAACTCCCTTTCTTCAACAAATCAGTCAGGGGTTTGGCTATAGATCCATACCCCTTAATGAATCTCTTATAGTATATTAACAACCCAAGAACCCTCTCAACTCCTTGAGTGACAAAGGAGCCTTACAAGCCATTACACTGTCAATATTTTACTTATCCATAGCTACCTTCCCATGTGAGATTATATGCCCCAAGTAATCAATCTGCTTAGCTCTAAATTGGCACTTACTCTTCTTTGCATAAATTTGTTGAGCCCTTAAAATGTCAAACACCTTTCTTAGATGGTCTAAATGATTCTGCCATGACACAAAATAGAAAAGTATATCATCAAAAAAGACTAATACAAACTTCCTCAATAGGGATTTAAATATAGAGTTCATAAATGCCTAAAAAGTAGATGGAGCATTAGTGAGACTGGGGATGAGCAAAACTCGATTCGACTAAAAAATCGAAAAATAAATCGAATTTCGAGTTAAATGAATTGAGTTGTTCGAGTCAACTTGAATATTATTTCAAATTTCAAGTTCGAATCGAGTTTGATTTTCAAATTTGAATAACTCGAATAATTCGAATAAACCGAATATATTTTTTTACATTTTATCTTTAAGATAACTTTTATTAAAAACTTACATTTTTTACATTTAATATATTTTTTAATTTCAAAATACATAGTGACAAGAATAAAAAGATAATTGAAGCAATTAAATAAGCAAAGAAGCTAACTCGTATATAAAATATTAATAAATAAATTATGAGGGGATGAAAGTTGATAACAAATTTGTTTATGGTGGGTGACAGTGATTTTACAAGGACCTAAAATCATTTTTTTTAATTTAGCTCGAACAAATATATTCGATTCTATTCGATTTAATTCGATCCGAATTTCATCTCACTTGACTCGATTTGAGAAAATGTCAAATTGAGTTAGGATGATAAAATAGGATTTGTCAACTCGATTAACTCAAAATTTTTTCATTTGATTTGATTCAATTCGATCAAACGCTCACCCCTAAGTGAGACCAAAGGGTATCACTAGAAACTCATAGTGCCCCTCATGTGTCTTAAAGGAAGTCTTATGAATGTCATGCTCTTACATATTGATCTGATGGTAGCTTGACCTAAGATCCAACATGGAAAACACCATTGCCTTCCCAATTCATCTAGCAATTTTTCAATAATGGGAATTGGGAATCTATCTTTAATGGTCAACTAATTCAAATGCCTATAGTCTACACACATCCTCCATGTATCATCTTTCTTTTTCACCATAACTATAGGAGAGGCAAAAGAGTTGTTGTCCCAAATCATGTTAGCCTGCAACATTTCCTGCACCATCCTCTCCATTTCATTTTTCTGTATGCCAGGATAACTATAAGGTCTCAGTTTACCACAACAACTTCATCATTTAAAGGGATTTTATGGTTTTGAAGCCTATGGGGTGGTAGCCCTTTAGGTTCCTGGAATATGTCTTGAAATTCTTCCAACAAGGGTTGTAGCATATCAGGAGTAGATACTATGACAACCCTTAGAAATGCTTGTGTTGGAGTAGGTACTAATATGAAATAAGGTCCTAGGGGTCCCTCTACCAAGGAGAAACAATTAGAACTTGAGAACCTTCTACCAGATGGACATTTCTAGGTTGAATACCATGCAAAACACAGGTCTCCCCTTTATGCATAAATTTCATGATTAGAGAACTAAACTCCCAAGTGATGGTTCTTAGGGACAACAACCACTATACTTTCAAAAACAAATCACATTCCTTAAGGGGCAGTACATAAAAGTCAGCATAGAACTTAGTGGACTGCACCTTCTATTAGAATGCCTTACAGATTCCATCAGCTAATAAGGTAGGTCCATTGGCCACGGTAACTTTTAATTTGCTCTTGGGACTAATTGGTAATGCTAACTGTTTGACTCACTTAGCATTTATGAAATTGTGAGTGCTACCAAAGTCAATTAAAAGGATGACCCAAGTGTAACCAATGCTGGTTGCTACCCTCATGGTATGAATGCCTTGAGACCCATGTATAGCATGTAAATACAACATTGGACTAGGAGTAGACTCCTCCCCTAGACTCATATCTTTCAACTAATCATGGCATTCTTGAAATTCATCAATGTCACCTTCTGTACCTGGTTCTGATAATAGTTGGTACAACCTGGATTTCTTGCATCTGTGACCAATACTTTATTTTGCCCCACACCAATAACGGAGTCCCTTCTTTTTTTCTTTCCTCTATCTCAACAAAAGATAGAGACCTAGGTACTCCTCGAGACTGCCCTAAAACACCAGTTAATCCCCCTGCATAGAACCTACACTCGATGGTGGTGAGAGAAGTAAAACCTTATGAGTATTGGAGTTCAAAGAAGATGGTGGTGTGCCTTTAGGTTGAACACCCCAACCAGTCAACAATCCATGTTTAGAGGAGCCATTAAGGATGGCTTCCGCCTGTCTGGAAGTCCAAAACCCCTCCATCTTTAGGGCATAAGGTTCAAGTAAATGCAGTTGGTTTAACAAACTAATAAAAGAGTCATGGTACTGATCCATCAATCCTACATGCTTTAGGGACACTAAATCCATTGTAGGATATTGAAAGTCTGAGAACCAAACCTTTTCCTAAGACTTTGTGCATAGGACTCCCACTCTAGCATGTGAAATCCACCTTTCCTCTGAGTATAAAAATTATGTCAATCTAGAGTCGTTCCTTTCAAATGCAACATGACCACCTTCACTTTGGCATTCACAGGTACCTCCTCAACCACAAAGTACTGTTTCAATTTTACCTACCAACCTTTAAAATTTGTACCATCAAAGAAAGAACAATCCAATTTTGAACATTTTGAACTAACCTCTATGTTACCAGAATGTTGGGTATACTATCAACCCTCTATGGTGGAAACAAGGAATCCTTAGAAGGGAATCCTGATGGAGGATCACCCAACACTCCTTTCCCTTTTTCAGAAGCTAAAAGCTTCCCCAATTACTGCTCAAATAACCCATGCAGTTAACTGTAACACCCCGAACCCGAGACCGTCGCCGGAGTCGAACACGAGGTGTTAACAGACTTCAAACCACTTATTTGACATTTCCCAGACAAGCTGCCAATCTGCGTACTAGTCGCTTTAAAAATCATATCTTGAGTTCTGAAACTTGAAATCCAGTTCCGTAAATTTTCCCTGGAACTAGACTCACAAACCTATATGGTAGGATTTTTGTAGAATTTTTGGTTAGGCAAATTAGTACAGTTTATTAGTTAAATTCTCCCCTATTACAGGGTGCGACTACACTGACCTTCATGCATTATGATTTGGATAACTCCCTGCACAGAGCTTCAATACTGATGCCGTTTGTTTCTATAGAAACTAGACTCAGAGAGGAATCTATAAATATATGGCATGACTCCTAATTATCTCTGGTTAATTTATAATGAATTTCCAAAGTCGGAACAGGGAACCCAGAAACCGTTCTGGCCCTGTCTCACGAGAACCTGAATATCTCTTAACATACTGTCCATATGATCATTTCGTTACTTCTATATGAAAATAGACTCATCGAGCTTCGATTACATAATTTATTCACTATTTAATTCCATTCCTAATAATTTTTGTAATTTTTCAATCCCACGTCACTGCTGCTGCCAGCATCTGTTACTGAAGCAACTATGCCCATTTCGTGATTTCTCATTGATCTAACTAGTAATTCATCATACATATCACAAAATTATAATCATGACTAGCCATACCAAAGGCTAATCATTGTCAAACATCTCCCTACTACACTATTGCCATATCATGAATCTTAACACCAAAATTAATCAGCCATGACATATGGCATAAAAATTGAATTACCAAGACTTACGACCTAACGTTATAAAACCAAATCCAACCGAACATTTTTGCCATTTTCGCATGGCTAAAAGTTTACATACCAAATTTCAACAAAACATATTAGCCTATACATGCCAAAATGTTCTCCTAGACTGACTAAAAAGAAGATACCAAAAGTTGCTAGCCGGTGTGATGACTCTGATGACGGCCCGATCACGCAAAAAGAGACGAGTCCAAGAAACCTAAAATAGGTGACAAGGAAACACCGAGTGAGTATATAACTCAGTAAGTCATAAGCAATGCACTACCATCCATTAATAACATTATCACAAGAGGAAACAAAATGGAACGAGGCTAGTTACTCCATCCATACCGAACCATACCATAGTTCCTTAAACCTATCGGTTCAATCTCCTACCAAGTCATGCATTCACATTCCATATACTAGTCAATAGGATATTTGAGGCATTTTCATACATCATTTTATTTTCGTTACCATCATACAACTAAACGACCTTTCACCTATTCCACGATAAATCTTATGTACGTGACTTCAATTATAATTGTCACATAGGTTCAAACTTACCAAGCTCAACTTCAAATATAAACATAGCGCCTATTAGTCACGAACTCAAGGTACTTACCCGATCCGCTGTCCGTGATCAACTCAATAATGTCGCACACTTAGTGTCCATAGTGATTCAAAAGTATATATTAAGTCCGCACACTCAGTGCTATATAATCAACTCGCACACTTAGTGCTATATAATCAAACTCGCACACTTAATGCTATATAATCAAACTCGCACACTTAGTGCTGTACAATTTAAACCCGCACACTTAGCGCCAATCTCATGATCATAAATGTTTATACCCGCACACTTAGTGCCGAGATCAACAACTCAATACATCTCACCTCTTTTCTTTTCATTCAACACTTTCATCACCACATACATACATGTATATATATATATTTATCATTCCATTCAGCATCATTACATAGACGTTATGACCATTTAAATTAATACAAACTATATGCTTAATGACTTACTTTATGTTGGGTAAAATAATTCCAAGTCGGCTACTCGATGACCTTCGATTTCCCCTTGTTGGACGCCTCTCCTTTAGGTTCTTGAGCTTAAATAAATAAATCAACTAGTTTAATTACCTTGCTAGTTATTTATATCCCATAACATTAATAGTTTCATATCAAAAGAAGCATACGGCAACATTTTATTTTTATTCACCTTATGCTTTTTACTAACTTTAAGCCATTCGGCTATTGATCACCTAAGATCGAATTACTAAAATTAACCCAATAAATATTTCAATAAAACACACATAAATATTATATACACGGCAACCACCCTTGTTAATTACTCATATATATTTTAATAATTTTCGTTTCATCTTACAACCATTCTTGTTCAAAACATTAGAACCTTAACTAATACTTATAAATTGTCTCAAGGCCGAATGCATTCTTACTTCCAAAGTAACATAGTCGATGATATATTTTATTTCAAGGTACATATTCATAAATCAAATTCAGCCATATAAACCAATATCACCCACTTGATCAATTATAGAGAATTAAAGTTAATATCACAATGTGTACTCTATATGGCCGAATATACATAATCAAATTTAACATCATCTATATATTTACTCATATGGCCGAATATACATACCCCCATATAATATCATTTTCATTCCATTTAACACTTAATTTCCACCACATAAACACTTGGCCGAATAATCCTAAACTAGCAAAACTCCACATTTGTTCATACCATCTTTTAAATTCACATATATCTATTTAGGTAGCTCATATTTTCCCCTTTCTAATATTTCAATCCAAAATATCAAAACACCATCCTTTTAGCATTTATCCAATAATACCGTATGCACAATTTGTCACCAAAACTAAAGAAAAATCAACATATGGGTTACAATAAGAGCTTGACTACTACTAGATTCTCATAAAAATCAATAGAAATAACATGAACTCCTACCTTATTTAACCTCCAAGATAGCCGAATGCCCTAGACAAATTCCTTCCTCTTTCCCCTTTTGTTTCGGCTTTGCAAGAAGGTAAGGAAGATGAACACACTCTTTCTTTTTTTTTCTCTTTTCTTTGTCTAGTTACGGCAAATGGAGGGGGGGATGGATGAGACAACTTTGTTTTCATCACCCCTCCCTTTTCATTACTTAATTACTAACCCTTTTATTTAATCTTTCTAACATAACACACTAAGCCAACATGTTCCCAACATGTTTCCACCCATAGCATGGCCAGCCACTAGCTCAAATTTTGGGTAATTTGACATGCAAACCCATCATTTTCATAACATGCATTAATAGGCCACTTCACATTTGCCTAGCACATTTCTAAATTTTCTCACATAAGTCCTATTTAATAAAATTCACTTACAATTAACAAAATTCAAGCATGAAATTTTCACACATGCATATATACATATAATAAGCATCAAATATGATGGCTAATTATTAGTATGACTCGGTTTTGTAGTCCTGAAACCACTTCCCGACTAGGGTCAATTTTGGGCTGTCACAACTCTCCCCCACTCAAGAAATTTTCGTCCCCGAAAATCTTACCGGTAAATAGGTTTGGGTATCGTTCTTTCATCGAGCTCTCGGTTTCCCAAGTAGCTTCCTCGATCCCGTGTTTGAGCCATAACACCTTTACTAACAGAACCCTTTTGTTTCGCAACTCCTTCACTTCACGAGCTAGGATACGCATCGTCTCTTCTTCATAACTCATATCGGCTTGAATTTCAACCTCCGACGGACTAATTATGTGCGAAGGATCAGATCTATAGCGTCGAAGCATCGAAACATGAAAGACGTCGTGAATCTTTTCAAGTTCGGGGGGTAAAATCAATCGATACGCAACTGGACCGACTCGTTCGGATATTTCGTATGGCCCAATGAATCTCGGACTCAACTTGCCCTTTCGGCCAAATCTGAGTACCTTTTTCCAAGGCGAAACTTTAAGAAACACTTTATCTCCCACCTGATATTCAATGTCTTTCGTTTCAAATCCGCATACGATTTCTGACAATCTGTGGCTGCCTTTAGACTTTCACGGATTACCCTTACTTTCTGTTCGGCATCTTTAATCAAATCGACTCCGAAAATTTTACTTTCATCGAGCTCGGTCCAAAACAATGGTGTACAGCATTTACGACCGTACAAAGCCTCGTAAGGTGCCATCTTAATACTTGATTGAAAACTATTGTTGTAAGCGAAATCAATCAAAGGTAAATACCGTTCCCATGCACCACTAAACTCGAGGATGCAACTCTCAACATATCCTCAAGTATCTGAATTATCCGCTCGGATTGACCATCGGTTTGTGGATGAAAAACGGTGCTAAAATGCAGCTTGGTACCCAAAGCTTCTTGCAATTTCTTCCAAAATCGCGAGGTGAATCTCGGATCTCTATCCGACACGATAGAAATAGGTACCCCGTGTAATCTCACAATCTGAGAAACATATAATTCGGCTAGTTTTTCCAATGAAAAATCCGTACGCACGGGGATAAAGTGAGCCGACTTAGTCAGTCTATCAACAACAACCCAAATCGCATCCTTCTTACTTGCTGACAATGGCAGTCCGGACACAAAGTCCATTGTGACTCGATCCCATTTCCACTCGGGTATCATGATCGGCTGAAGTAATCCTGAAGGCACTTGATGTTCCGCTTTCACTTGTTGACATATTAAACATCTCGAAACAAAGTCGGAGATGTCCCGTTTCATACCATGCCACCAAAACCGACTTTTCAAATCGTTGTACATTTTCGTACTCCCCGGGTGAATTGACATTCGGCTACAATGGGCTTCGTTCAGAATCATCGAAATGAGTTCTGAATTTCTTGGAACACACAACCGACTTCTGAACCTCAAACAATCGTCATCATCAATTTGAAATTCGGATTCCATATTCGGAATACATTCAGCCCGTTTTGCAACCAATTCATCGTCGACTTTCTGAGCTTCACGAATTTGATGAATCAATAATGGTTTGGCCTTTAATTCAGCTACTAACACATTGTCGGGTAGAACAGACAAGTGCACATTCATCGTTCGTAAAGCAAACAGCGATTTCCGGCTTAAGGCGTCCGCAACCACATTAGCCTTTCTCGGGTGGTAATCAATGACAAGCTCGTAATCTTTCAACAACTCAAGCCAACGTCTTTGTCGCAGATTTAAGTCTCATTGAGTCATCAAATATTTGAGACTTTTGTGATCCGAAAATACATGGCACTTTTCGCCAAACAAATAATGTCGCCATATTTTCAAAGCAAATACGATGGCGGCTAGTTCGAGATCATGGGTTGGATAATTTCTCTTGTGTGGCTTCAATTGTCTCGACGCATAGGCCACAACTCGACCTTCTTGCATCAATACGCAACCCAACCCGAGTAGGGATGCGTCACTATAAATGACAAACTCTTTGCCTGATTCGGGTTGCACTAAAATTGGAGCTTCAGTCAAATGAGTTTTCAGTTGATCGAAGCTTTCTGACATTTCTCCGTCCATTCGAACTTAGCATCCTTTTGAAGTAGCTTCGTCATTGGTGTGGCTATCATCGAGAAACCTTTTACAAATCGTTGGTAATAACCGGCGAGCCCCCAGGAAGCTCCGAACTTCGGTAACATTTCTTGGAGGCTTCCAGTTAAGTATGGCTGAAATTTTACTCGGGTCAACTCGAATACCCGATGTGGATACCACATGACCCAAGAAACTAACCTCTTTTAACCAGAACTCACACTTACTGAACTTAGCATATAACTTCTTATCCCGCAAAATTTGCAACACTAATCTCAGGTGCTCAGCATGTTCGGTCTCATCTCCTGAATAGACTAAGATGTCATCAATGAACACAACTACGAACCGGTCCAAATACTGTCTGAAGATCTGATTCATCAAATCCATAAATACCGCAGGGGCATTAGTGAGCCCGAACGGCATCACTAAGAACTTATAGTGACCGTACCTCGTTCTGAAAGCAGTTTTGGGTACGTCCGAATCTCGAATCCGCAACTGATAATAACCCGATCTCAAATCTATCTTTGAAAACACTGAGGCTCCCTTTAGTTGATCAAACAAATCATCAATACGCGGTAATGGATATTTATTCTTTATCGTCACTTTATTCAGTTGACGATAGTCAATGCACAACCTCGTGGTTCCGTCCTTCTTTTCACGAACAATACTGGTGCACCCCAAGGTGAGAAACTTGGTCGAGCGAAACCTCTATTCGTCAACTCTTGCAATTGAGCTTTCAATTCCTTTAACTCGGTTAGTGCCATACGATACGGAGCTATCGAAATTGGCGTAGTTCCAAGTACAAGCTCAATACCAAACTCTATCTCCCGAACAGGTGGCAAACCAGTAACTCTTCAGGAAAAACATCCGGGTATTCACAAACCACCGGCATAGATTCGGGTTTCTTTTCTAATTCTTTGTCATCAAGTACATACGCAAGGTATGCTTCGCACCCTTTTCTTACATATTTCTGGGCCAACATTGCTGATATTACAGCTGGCAACCCCCTTAAGTCCGTAGACTCAACTCGGATTATCTCGTTATTTGCGCACCTCAAATCAATAGTCTTGCTTTTGCAATTCACAACCGCATCATGCGCGGTCAACCAATCCAAACCAAGAATAACATCAAATTCGTCAAACGGCAAAAGCATCAAATCGGCCGGAAAATAGGATTCTCGGATTATTAGAGGGCATCTCTTACACACTTTATCAACAAGTACGTATTGACCCAAAGGGTTTGACACTCGAATTACGAACTCAGTGGACTCAATAGGTAGAGTCTTGCTGGATGCTAAGGTTTCGCATACATATGAATGAGTAGAGCCAGGGTCAATCAATGCAATCACATTAGTATCAAAGAGAGTGAAGGTACCAGTGATGACGTCAGGGGAGGATGCCTCCTCTCGTGCGCGAATGGCATATGCTCTAGCAGGAGTACGGTTCTCGGCTCGAACAGCCGTATCAGAGGCCCCTCTCTGACTACCACCCCTACCTCCTAAAATTCTCGGTGGTCTACCTCTAGTTGTCACTCCACTAGGTCTTGCACCTTGAATCTTATTCTTCTCATCAAGCTCCGTGCAATCTCTAATGAAGTGGTCCTTCGAACCGCATCTGTAACAGGCCCTGTTAGTAGACTTACCCCAACATTCACCTAGGTGTCGTCTTCCGCATTGGGGACATTCAGGTTTCTCTTGACGATTATTGCCCACACTAGCTACCGAAGTAGCTCGGGAGTCCGTCGATGGTCGTGCTCTGATGGAAATTCCCGCAGTCGTCCTCGACTTATTAGTGTCCTCCCTGAACTTCTTTACAGCTGAGAACGGAGCTTTACCCGTCGATCTTTTACGATAGTCTCTAGCTTCAAATTCAGCCTTCTTCTTCTCCTTTCCAAGTTCTTCCGCCTTGCAGGCCCGTTCGACTAGTGTCACGAATTCTTTTATCTCCAAAATACCCACTAGTAGCTTTAAATCTTCATTCAATCCTTCTTCGAATCTTTTGCACATAGCAACCTCATCAGCTACACATTCCCGGGCATACCTACTGAGTCTTACGAATTCATGTTCGTATTCAGATACTGTCATACGGCCTTGCTTGAGTTCCAAGAATTCCTTGCGCTTTGATCAATGAACCGTTGACTAATATATTTCTTTCGGAATTCCGTTTGAAAGAAGTCCCAAGTAACTCGTTCGTTTGGGACTATGGAAATCAGGGTCCTCCACCAATAGTAGGCTGAGTCCCGCAACAAGGATATAGCACACTTTAGACATTCATCGGGTGTGCATGACAGTTCATCAAACACCCGAATGGTGTTATCAAGCCAGAACTCGGCCCTTTCAGCATCATCAGTAACTATGGCCCTGAACTCCTCAGCCCCGCGCTTCCTAATCAAGTCTACAGGTGGCTTACTCAGCCTCACAGGATCAGTGACTGATGGCATTACGGCTCTTGGGGTGGATTATTCAAATTCGGGAATTGTTGGACAGCCGGATTGGTTCGGGCATATTGCGCGACCCACTCATTCATCATGGTAAAGAAGGCTTGTTTAGCCCCCTCACCTTGATTATTCGCAGATGACTGAGGTTCAACAGGCGGCGTCCCTTGTGCAGGAGCAGCCGCTACACTTTCAACGCCATCCGCCAAGGTTCTCTCTACACCGGGATCCATTTACTAATCAAAACAAAAATTTTAACCGTCAGAAGTCATCACACATTTAAACATTAACATTAAGGCATGTATAGCTAGACTCATACGTGCTATGGTAGTCCTAGAACCGACTAAACCATAGCTCTGATACCAATAAAATTGTAACACCCCGAACCCGAGACCGTCGCCGGAGTCGAACACGAGGTGTTAATAGACTTCAAACCACTTATTTGACATTTCCCAGACAAGCTGCCAATCTGCGTACTAGTCGCTTTAAAAATCATATCTTGAGTTCTGAAACTTGAAATCCAGTTCCGTAAATTTTCCATGGAACTAGACTCACAAACCTATATGCTAGAATTTTTTTAGGATTTTTGTCGGGCCAATTAGTACAGTTTATTAGTTAAATTATTCCTATTACAGGGTGTGACTACACTGACCTTCATGCATTACGATTTGGATAACTCCCTGCACAGAGCTTCAATACTGATGCCGTTTGTTTCTATAGAAACTAGACTCAGAGAGAAATCTATACATATATGGCATGACTCCTAATTATCTCTGTTAATTTATAATGAATTTCCAAAGTCGGAACAGGGAACCCAGAAACCGTTCTGGCCCTGTCTCACGAGAACCTGAATATCTCTTAACATACTGTCCATATGATCGTTTCGTTACTTCTATATGAAAATAGACTCATCGAGCTTCGATTACATAATTTATTCACTATTTAATTCCATTCCTACTAATTTTTGTAATTTTTCAATCCCACGTTACTGCTGCTGCCAGCATCTGTTACTAAGCAACTATGCCCATTTCGTGATTTCTCATTGATCTAACTAGTAATTCATCATACATATCACAAATTATAATCATGACTAGCCATACCAAAGGCTAATCATTGTCAAACATCTCCCTACTACACTATTGCCATATCATGAATCTTAACACCAAAATTAATCAGCCATGACATATGGCATAAAAATCGAATTACCAAGACTTACGACCTAACGTTATAAAACCAAATCCAACCGAACATTTATGCCATTTTCGCATGGCTAAAAGTTTACATACCAAATTTCAACAAAACATATTAGCCTATACATGCCGAAATGTTCTCCTAGACCGACTAAAAAGAAGATACCAAAAGTTGCTAGCCGGTGTGATGACTCTGATGACGGCCCGATCACGCAAAAAGAGACGAGTCCAAGAAACCTAAAATAGGTGACAAGGAAACACCGAGTGAGTATATAACTCAGTAAGTCATAAGCAATGCACTACCATCCATTAATAACATTATCACAAGAGGAAACAAAATGGAACGAGGCTAGTTACTCCATCCATACCGAACCATACATAGTTCCTAAACCTATCGGTTCAATCTCCTACCAAGTCATGCATTCACATTCCATATACTAGTCAATAGGATATTTGAGGCATTTTCATACATCATTTTATTTTCGTTACCATCATACAACTAAACGACCTTTCACCTATTCCACGATAAATCTTATGTACGTGACTTCAATTATAATTGTCACATAGGTTCAAACTTACCAAGCTCAACTTCAAATATAAACATAGCGCCTATTAGTCACGAACTCAAGGTACTTACCCGATCCGCTGTCCGTGATCAACTCAATAATGTCGCACACTTAGTGTCCATAGTGATTCAAAAGTATATATTAAGTTCGCACACTCAGTGCTATATAATCAACTCGCACACTTAGTGCTATATAATCAAACTCGCACACTTAATGCTATATAATCAAACTCGCACACTTAGTGCTGTACAATTTAAACCCGCACACTTAGCGCCAATCTCATGATCATAAATGTTTATACCCGCACACTTAGTGCCGAGATCAACAACTCAATACATCTCACCTCTTTTCTTTTCATTCAACACTTTCATCACCACATACATACATGTATATATATATATATTTATCATTCCATTCAGCATCATTACATAGACGTTATGACCATTTAAATTAATACAACTATATGCTTAATGACTTACTTTATGTTGGGTAAAATAATTCCAAGTCGGCTACTCGATGACCTTCGATTTCCCCTTGTTGGACGCCTCTCCTTTAGGTTCTTGAGCTTAAATAAATAAATCAACTAGTTTAATTACCTTGCTAGTTATTTATATCCCATAACATTAATAGTTTCATATCAAAAGAAGCATACGGCAACATTTTATTTTTATTCACCTTATGCTTTTTACTAACTTTAAGCCATTCGGCTATTGATCACCTAAGATCGAATTACTAAAATTAACCCAATAAATATTTCAATAAAACACACATAAATATTATATACACGGCAACCACCCTTGTTAATTACTCATATATATTTTAATAATTTCGTTTCATCTTACAACCATTCTTGTTCAAAACATTAGAACCTTAACTAATACTTATAAATTGTCTCAAGGCCGAATGCATTCTTACTTCCAAAGTAACATAGTCGATGATATATTTTATTTCAAGGTACATATTCATAAATCAAATTCAGCCATATAAACAATATCACCCACTTGATCAATTATAGAGAATTAAAGTTAATATCACAATGTGTACTCTATATGCCGAATATACATAAATTTAACATCATCTATATATTACTCATAGGCCGAAATAATACCCATATAATATCATTTCATTCCATTTAACACTAATTCCACACATAAACACTTGGCCGAATAATCCAAACTAGCAAACTCCACATGTCATACCATCTTTTAATTCACATAACTATTAGGTAGCTAATCTTAAATTTCAATCAAAATAAAAAATCCTTTAGATTATCAATAATACACAATTGTCACAAAAAAAAAATAACATATGGCATAAAGCTTGACTATACTGATTCATAAAAATCAATAGAAATAACGTGAACTCCTACCTTATTTAACCTCCAAGATAGCCGAATGCCTAGACAAATTCCTTCCTCTTTCCCCTTTTGTTTCGGCTTTGCAAGAAGGTAAGGAAGATGAACACACTCTTTCTTTTTTTTTTTCTCTTTTCTTTGTCTAGTTACGGCAAATGGAGGGGGAGGATGGACAATTGTTTTCATTTTCATTAATTAGAACCTTTTATTAATCTTTCTACATAACACACTAAGCAACATGTTCACTTCCACCCTAGCATGCAGCCTACTCAATTTTGGTAATTGACTGCAAACCATCATTTTCATGATTTAGGATTCATTTTAGCCATTTTTTTTTCATAGTCTATTAATAAATCACTTACATTACAAATCAAGCTGAAATTTCAT